>NC_082617.1:372500-552500 GCF_030936135.1 Gavia stellata | reverse complement strand
CCACTTCTGATTCTTCAGCTTCTGCTTCTTCTGAGTCTTCTGCTTCTTCTTCTTCTTCTGCTTCTTCTTCGTCTTCTTCTTCTTCTTCGTCTTCTTCTTCTTCTACTTCCTCTGATTCTTCAGCTTCAGCTTCTTCTGAGTCGTCTTCTTCTTCTTCTTCTTCTTCTTCTGCTTCTTCTTCTTCTTCTTCCTCTGCTTCTTCTTCCTCTGCTTCTTCTTCCTCTGCTTCAGCTTCTTCTGAGTCTTCTTCTTCTTCTTCTACTTCTTCTTCTTCTTCTTCCTCTGCTGCTTCTTCTTCCTCTGCTGCTTCTTCTTCCTCTGCTGCTTCTTCTTCCTCTGCTGCTTCTTCCTCTTCTTCTTCTTCCACTTCTTCTGATTCTTCAGCTTCAGCTTCTTCTGAGTCTTCTGCTTCTTATTCTACTTCCCTCTGCTTCTTCTTCTGCATCTTTAGCTTCTTCTGCTTCTTATTCTTTTTCTGCTTCTGCTGCTTCTCCCTCTTCTGCTGCTTCTGCTTCTCCTTCTTCTGCTTCTGCTTCTTCTTCTTCTCCTTCTTGTGCTTCATCTGCTTCTGCTTCTTCTGTTTCTTCTGCTTCTACTTCTGCTTCTTCTGCTGCTGCTTCTTCGGCTTCTACTTCTGGTTCTGCTTCTTATTGTATTTCTGCTTCTGTTTTTCCTTCTCCTTCTACCACTCCTGCTTCTTCTGCTTCTTCCTCTTCTTCTGCTTCTGCTTCTTCTGCTTCTTCTCCTTCTGCTTCTTCTGCTTCTTCTTCATCTTCTTAATCTCTATCTTCTTCTTCTCTCTATTCTTCTTCTTCTTCTCTCTCTTCTGCTTTTTCTTCTCTATCTTCTTCCGCTTCTCTATATTCTTCTTCTGCTTCCACTTCTCTATCTTCTTCTTCTGCTGCTTCTATTCCTTCTCCTTCTTCTCCTCCTTCTCCTTCTTCATCTTCATCTTGTTCTTCTTCATCATGTTCTTCTTCATCTTCTTCGTCTCTATCTTCTCTATCTTCTTCTTCTCCATCTTCTACTTTTCTATCTTCTTCTTTTTCAATTTTGTCTTCTTCATCTTCATCTTTTTCATCTTCTTCTCTATTTTCTTCTTCTTCTTTTCTATCTTCTTCTTCTTCTTCTTCTTCTCTATCTTCTTCTTCTTCTCTATCTTCTTCTTCTTCTTCTTCTTCTTCTTTGTTTTCTACTTCTTTGTTTTCTTCTTCTTCTTCTTCTCCTTCTTCTCTATCTTCTTCTTCTTCTCTATCTTCTTCTTCTTCTTCTTCTTCTTTGTTTTCTACTTCTTCTTTGTTTTCTTCTTCTTATTCTTCTTCGTCTTCTTCTTCTTCTTCTTCTTCTTCATCTTCTTCTTCTTCATCTTCTTCTTCTTCTTCCGCTTCTCTATCTTCGTCTTCTTCTTCTTCTTCTCTAACATTTTCTTATTATTCATATTCTTCACCTTCATCTTCTCTATCTTCTCCTTCTTCTTCTTCTCTAACTTCTTCTTCGTCTTGTCTATCTTCTTCTTCTTCTTCTTCCGCTTCTTCTTGTTCTTCTTCTTTATCTTCTTCTTCTACTTCTTCTTCGTCATCTTCTTCATCTTTATCTTCTTCTTCTTTATCATCTCCTTCTCTATCTTCTTCCTCTCCATCTTCTTCTTCTTATCTTCTTCTTCTTCTTCTCTATATTCTTCTTCTTCTTCATCATCTTCTTCTTCATCTTCTCCTTCTTCATCTTCTCCATCTCTCTCTTCTTTTTCTCTCTCTTCTTCTTCTCTGTCTTCTTCTTCTCTATCTTCTTCTTTTAATATTTCTTCTCTATCTTCTTCTTCATCTTCTTCTTCATCATTTTCATCATCTTCTTCATCTCTATCTTCTTCTTTTCTGTCTTCTTCTTCTCTATCTTCTTTTTCTGTTCTATCATCTTCTTCGCTATGATCTTCTTCTGCTTCATCTTCTTCATCTTCTTGTTCTCTCTCTTCTCTCTCTTCTTCTCTCTCTTCTTCTCTCTCTTCTTCTCTCTCTTCTTCTTCTCTCTCTTCTTCTTCTCTCTCTTCTTCTTCTCTCTCTTCTTCTTCTCTCTCTTCTTCTTCTCTCTCTTCTTCTTCTCTATCTTCTTCTTATCTTTCTTTTTCTTCTTCTCTATCTTCTTCTGCTTCTCTATCTTCCTCTTCATCTTCTCTATCTTCTTCTTTTTCTTCTTCTTCTTCTGCTTCTCTATCTTCGTCTTCTTCTTCTTCTTCTTTTTATTCTTTTTCTTCTTCTTCTTCTTCTTGTTTTTCTTCTTCTTGTTCTGTTTATTCTTCTTCTTCTTCTTCTCTATCTTATTCTTCTCTATCATCTTCTATTATCATCTTCTTCTTCTTTTTCTTCATCTTCTTCTTCTTCTTCTCTATCTTATTCTTCTACTATCATCTTCTCTATCTTCTTCTTCTCTATCTTCTTCACCTTCTTCTTTTCTATCTTTTTCGTCTTCTCTTTCTTCTTTATCTTCTTTTTCTTCTCTATCTTCTTCTTCTTCTTCTCTATCTTCTCCTTCTCTATCTTGTTCTTCTTTTTCTTCTCCTTCGCCTTCTTCTTCCTCTACCTCTTCCTCGTCTTCTTCTTCTTCTCTAACTCCTTCTTCTTCTTCTTCTTCTCTGTCTTCTTCTTCTTCATATTCTTCACCTTCATTTTCTTCTCTAGCTACTTCTTTTTCTTCTTCTTCTTCTTATTCTTCTTCCGCTTCTCTATGTTCTTCTTCTCATTCTTGTTGTTGTTCTTCATCTTCTTCTTCTCTATCTTCTTCTTCTTCTCTAAAAACTTCATCTTCTTCTTCTTCTCTAACTTCTTATTTTTCTCCTCTATCTTCTTCTTCTTCTTCATATTCTTCACCTTCATCTTCTTCTCCTTCTTCTTATCTTCTTTTCTTCTTTTTCTTCTTCTTCTTCCACTTGTTCTTCTTCTTCTCCTTCTTCTTCTTCTTCTCTATGTTCTTCTTGTTCTTCTTCTCTATCTTCTTCTCTATCTTCTTCTTTTTGTTCTACTTCTCTATCTTCTTCTTCTTGTTCTTCTTCTCTGTTTTCTTCTTCGTTTTCTCTATCTTCCCTATCTTCTTCTTCTGCTTCTCCTTCTTTTTATTCTGCCGCTTCTCCTTCTGCTTCTTCTGCTTTTTCTTCTTCTTCTTCATCTTCTTCTTCTTCTCTATCTTCTTCTTCTTCTCTATCTTTTCTAACTTCTTCTTCTTCATTTTTATCTTCTTCATCTTCGTCTTCTCTATCTTCTTCTCTATGTTCTTCTTTTCTATCTTCATCATCGACTTCATCTTCTCTTCTTATTTTCTATCTTCTTCTCTTCTTCTCTATCTTCTTATCTTCTTCTCTATCTTCATCTTCTTCATCTCTATCTTCATCTTCTTCATCTCTATCTTCATCTTCTGTATCTTCTTCTTTCGCTTCTCCTTCTTCTTCTGCTTCTCTATCTTCTTCTTCTTCTTCTTCTCTATCTTCTTCTTCTTCTTCTTCTTCTCTATCTTCTTCTCTATCTTCTTATGTTCTTCTCTATCTTCTTCTTCATTTTCATCTTCTTCATCTTCTTCCTCATCTTCTTCACCTCTATCTTCTCCTTCTCTATCTTCTTCTTCTTCTTCTCTATCTTCTTCTTCTCTTCTTCTTCTTCTTCTTCCACTTCTTCTCTATGTTCATCTTCAGCATCTCCTTCTCTATCTTCTTCTTCTTCTCTATCTTCTTTTTCTCTATCTTCTTCTAAATCTTCTCTATCCTCTTCTTCTCTGTCTTCTTCTCCTTCTTCTCTATCTTCTTCCACTTCTCTATCTTCTTCTTCTTCTTCTTCTTCTTCCGCTTCTCTATCTTCTTCTTCTACTTCTTCTTCTTTAACAGCTTCTTCTTCTTCTTCTTCTTCTTCTTCTTCTTCTTCTTCTGTATCTTCTTCTTCTTCTTCTTCTCTATCTTTTCTAACTTCTTCATTTTCATCTTCTTCGTCTTCATCTTCTCTATCTTCTTCTCTATCTTCTTCTTTTCTATCTTCATCATCAACTTCATCTTCTTCTCTTGTTATTTTCTATCTTCTTCTCTTCTTCTCTATCTTCTTATCTTCTTCTCTATCTTCTTCATTTTCATCTTCTTCATCTCTATCTTCTTCTTCATCTTCTTCATCTCTGTCTTCTTCTGTATCTTCTTTTTTCGCTTCTCTTCTGCTTCTCTAACTTCTTCTTCTTCTCTTTCTTCTTCTATCTTCTTATGTTCTCTATATTCTTCTTCATTTTCATTTTCTTCATCTTCTTCATCTTCATCTCTATCTTCTTCTTCTCTATCTTCTTCTTCTCTATCTTCTTCTTCTTCTTCCACTTCTCTATCTTCTTCTTCTTCTGCTGCTTCTCTATCTTCTTCTTCTCTAACTTCTTCTTCTTGTTCTTCTTCTTCTTCTCTAACTTCTTCTTCTTCTTCTTCTCTAACTTCTTCTTCTTCTTCTCTAACTTCTTCTTCTTCTTCTTCTCTAACTTCTTCTTCTTCTTCTTCTCTAACTTCTTCTTCTTCGTCTTGTCTATCTTCTACTTCTTCTTCTTCTGCTTCTTCTTCTTCTTCGTCTTGTCTATCTTCTTCTTCTTCTTCTTCTTCCGCTTCTTCTTCTTCTTCATATTCTTCATCTTCTACTTCTTCTCTATCTCTTCTTCTTCATCATTTTCTTCATTATCTTCTTCTAAATCTTCTCTGTCTTCTTCTTCATTATCTTCTTCTACTTCTCCTCTATCTTCTTCCGCTTCTCTATCTTCTCCTTCTTCTTCCAATTCTCTATCTTCTTCTTCTTCTTTTTCATCTTCTTCTTCTTCATCATCTTCTTCATATTCTTCATCTCTAACTTCTTCTTATCTTCTTCTTCTTCTTCTTCTTCTTCTTTTTCTTTTTCTTCATCTTCTTCTCTATCTTATTCTTCTCTATCTTCTTCTCTATCTTCTTCTTCTTATGTTCTTCACCTCCTTCTTTATCTTTTTCTTCTTCTTCTCTGTCTTCTTTATCTTCTTTTTCTTCTCTATCTTCTTCTTCTTCTCTATCTTCTTCTTCTCTATCTTGTTCTTCTTCTCCTTCTCCTTCTTCTTCTCCTTCTCCTTCTTCTTCTCCTTCTTCTTCCTCTTCTTCTTCCTTTTCTTCTTCTTCTACTTCTTCCTCTTCTTCATCTTCTTCATCTTCTTCATCTTTCTTCTACTTGGCTTCTTCTTCTCTTACCTTTCTGCTTCTTTTTCTTCTTCTTCTTCCTCTTCTTTTTTTTTTTCTTCTGCTGCTTCTTCTTCTGCTGCCTCTTATTCTGCTTCTGCTGCTGCCTATTATTCTGCTGCTTCTGCTGCTGTTGCTTCTGCTTTCTCTGCTTCTTCTGCTGCTTCTGCTTCTTCTGCTGCTTATTCTGGTTCTTCTACTTCTTCTTCTGCTATTTCTGCTTCTTCTGCTTCTGCTTATTCTTTTGCTTCTTCTTCTTTTGCTGCTTCTTCTTCTTCTGCTTAGGTTTCTGCTGCTCCTGCTTCCTGTGCTACTTCTGCTTCGTCAGCTTCTATTTCCGCTGCTGCTTCATTTCCGCTTCTTCTTCTTTTTCTTCTGCTTCTGCTTTTGTATTTTCTTCTGCTTCTACTACTTCTGCTTCTTCTGCTTCTTCTTCTGCTTTTTCTGGTTCTCTTTTTTCTTCTTTTGCTTCTGCTTCTTCTGCTTCTGACTCAGATTCTTAGCTTCTGCTTCTTCTTCTTCTTCTTCTTTTTCTTTTGCTTCTGATTCTTCTGCTTCTGATTCTTCTACTACTTCTTTTCTTCTACTTCCGCTTCTCTTTCTTTTTCTTCTGCTTCTATTTTTCCTTCTGCTTCTTCTGCTTCTGCTCTTTTTGTGCTTCACCTTCTCCTTCTGTTTCTTCTGCTTCTTCTTCTGTTTCTGCTTCTTCTGCTTCTGCTTCTTTTACTTCTGCTTCTTCGGTTTCTGATTCTTCTGCTGCTTATTTTGTTTTTTCTTCTTCTTCTTCTTTTGCTATTTCTGCTTCTTCTTCTTTTTCTGTTTCCATCTTCTTCTTCCGCTTGTGTTTTGCCTTCTCCTTCTACTGCTTCTACTTCTTCTGCTTCTTTCTCTGCCTTTTCTGATTCTCCTTCTTCTGCTTCTGCTGCTTCTGCTTCTGCATCTTCTTCTGCTACTTCTGCTTCTCCTTCTGCCTCTCATTTTGCTTCTTTTTCTTCTCGTCCTACTTCTTCTTCTTCTTGTTATTCTTCTTATTCTTCTTGTTCTGTTTCTTCTTTCCCTTTTCTTCCGCTTCTTCTGTTTCTGCTTCTTCTTTTCTGCTTTTTCTTTCTATGCTGCTTCTTCCATTTCTGTTTCCACCTCGGTTTCTGCTGCTTCTAGTACTTCTGCTTCTTCTGCTGATGCTTCTTCTGCTTCTGCTTCGCCTTCTACTTCTGCTTTTACTTCTGCTGCTTCTGATTCTTGTTCTTCTGCTTCTTTTTCTTCTGATTCTGATTCTGTTTCTTGTGCTACTTCTGCTTCTTCTTCTGCTACTTCTTGTGATTCTTCTTCTCCTTCTACTTATTCCACTTCTGGCTCTGCTTTTTCTTCTTCTTCTTCTCCTTCTTCTTCTTCTGCTCCTTCTTTCTTCTACTTCTGCTTCTTCTTCTTCAGATTCTGATTCTGTTTCTTCTGCTACTTCTGCTTCTTCTTCTGCTTCTTCTTCTTGTTCTTCTTCTGCTTCTACTGCTGCTTCTTCTGCTTCTGCTGCTGCTTCTTCTGCTTCTGCTGCTGCTTCTTCTGCTTCTGCTGCTACTTCTGCTGCTTCTTCTTTTGCTTCCCCTTATGTTTCTTCTTCTACTACTGCTTCTGCTATTTCTGCTATTAATTCTTCTTGTGCTTCTGCTTCTTCTGCTTCTGCTTCAGGTTCTTTGTTTCTGCTTCTTGTTCTGCTTCTTCTTAGTATTTCTTTTGCTTCTGCTTCTTCTGCTTCTGATTCTTCTACTACGTCTTCTCTTCTACTTCTGCTGCTCTTTTCGCTTATACTTCTTCTGCTTCTTCTGCTTCTCCTGCTTGATTTGTTCTGCTTCTTCTCAGTTTCTTCTTCTGCTTCTTAGACTACTTCTGCTTCTTCTGCTTCTGCTGTTTCTCCTTTTTATGCTTCAGCTTCTTCTTCTGCTGCTTCTTCTTCTGCTTCTGCTTCATCTGCTGCTTCTGCTGCTTCTAGTTCTGCTTCTTCTGCTTCTTCTGCTGCTTCTTTTGCTTCTGCTTCTGCTTCTTCTGCTGCTTATTCTGTTTTTTCTTCTGCTTCTTCTGCTATTTCTGCTATTCTGCTTCATCTTATACTTTTACTTCTTCTTTTGCTGTTTCTTCTTCTTTTGCTTCAGTTTCTGCTGCTCCTGCTTCCTCTGCTTCTTTTGCTTTGTCTGCTTCTACTTCTGATTCTTCTTCTTTTTCTTCTTCTTCTTCCTCTTTTCTATTGCTTCTACTGTATCTGCTTGTGTTTTTCCTTCTGCTTCTACTAATTCTGTTTCTTCTGCTTCTTCCTCTGCTTTTTCTGGTTCTCCTTTTTCTTCTGCTTCTTCTGCTTCTTTTTCTTCTGCTTCTGTTTCTTCTGCTTCTTCTTCTGCTTCTTAAGGTTCTCGTTCTCCTTCTCCTTCTGCTTCTGTTTTGCCTTCTACTTCTGCTTCTTCTGCTTCTTCTTCTTCTGCTTCTTTTCCTCCTGGTTTTTCTGCTTTTGCTTCTGCTTCTCTTCCTGTTTCTTACACTTTTCTTCTTGTTCTGCTCCTTCCACTTCTTCTGCTTTTTCTTCTGCTTATTCTGCTTCTTGTCCCACTTTTGCTTCTGCTATTTTACCTTTTTGTTCTTCTGCTTCTTCTTCTGGTTTTTCTGCTTCTGTTTCTCCTTCTGATTCTTCTTCTTCTTCTTCTCCTTCTCCTTCTACTTCTTCTGCTTCTTCATCTTCTGCTTCTGCTGCTTCTGCTTCTTCTTCTGCTTCCTATTCTTCTGCTTCTTCTGTATCTTGTCCTTCTTCTAATACTACTGCTTCTGCTTCTTCTGCTTCTTCTACTACTTCTGCTTCTTTTCTTCTCCTTCTGCATTTTCTTCTTCTGCTGCTTCTTTTTTGGCTTCTGCTTCTTGGGCTTCTGCTTCTTCTGCTTCCCCTTCTTCTACTTTTTCTTCTGCTTCTTCTCCCTTTTTTCTTCTTCTGCTCCTTCTGCTTCTTCTGCTTCTGGTTCTGCTTCTTCTGCTTCTTCTGATTCTGATTCTTCTGCTTCTGCTTCTTCTGCTTCTTTTGCTTCTCCTTTTTCTGTTTCAGCTTCTTCTCCCTTTTTTCTTCTGCTGCTCCTTCTACTACTTCTGCTTCTGCTGCTTTTGCTTCTGATTCTTCTGCTTCTGCTTCTTCTGCTTCTTTTTCTTCTGATGCTTCTGCTTCTTGGTTTCTTCTACTTCGACTTGTGCTTCTTCTGCTGCTGCTTCTGATGCTTCTGTTTCTGGTTCTGCTTCCACTCCTGCTTTTTATTATACTTCTGCTTCTGCTTCTGGTTTTCCTTCTCCTTCTGCTTCTTCTGCTTCTTCCTGTTCTTCTGGTTCAGCTTCTTCTCCTTCTTCTGCTTCTTCTCCTTCTATTTCTTCTGCTTCTGCTTCTTCTTCTGCTTCTTAAGCTTCTCATTCTGCTTCTTATTCTGCTTCTGCTTCTTTTTCTTGTGGTTCTTCTTCAGCTTCTTCTGCATCTGATACTTCTGCTGCTGCTTCTTCTGTTCTACTTTTGCTTCTGTTTCTTTTTCTTCTACCTCTGCTTCTGTTTTTCCTTCTACTTCTACTTCTGCTTCTGCTCCTGCTTCATCTGCTTCATCTGCTTGTCATTCTTCTGCTGCTTCTTCATGTGCTTCTGCTTTTGCTTCTTCTGATTCTTCTTCTGCTTCTTCTACTGTTTCTTCGACTTCTTTTGTGTCTTCTTTTTCTTCTTCTGCTACTTCTTCTGCTGCTTCTTCTGCTTTTTCTGCTTCAGCTTCTTCTTCTGCTTCTTCTGCTTCAGCTTCTTCTTCTGCTTCTTCTGCTTCTGCTTCCTCTGCTTCTTCCGCTTCTTCTTCTGCTTCTGCTTTTTCTTCTGCTTCTGCTTTTTCTTCTGCTTCTTCCTCTTCTGCTTCTTCCTCTTCTGCTTCTTCTGCTCCTGCTTCTGCTTGTGTTTTTCCTTCTGCTTCTGCTACTTCTGCTTTTGTTTTTCCTTCTGCTTCTGCTACTTCTGCTTGTGTTTTTCCTTCTGCTTCTACTACTTCTGCTTCTTCTGGTTCTCCTTCTCCTGCTTCTTTTTCTTCTGCTTCTTCTGATTCTGATTTTTCTGCTGCTTCTGCTTCTTCGTCTTCTTCTTCGTCTTCTTCTTCTGCATCTTCGTCTTCTTCTTCTGCTTCTTCTGCTTCTGTTTTTTTCTGCTTCTGCTTCTTATGCTTCTGCTTCTTGTTCTGCTTCTTAAGCTGCTCGTTCTCTTTCTATTTCTGCTTCTGCTGCTTCTGCTGCTTCTGCATCCTCTTCTTCTGATTTTTCTAATTCTTCTGCTTCATCTTCTGCCTCTTCTTCTGCTTTTCCTGCTTCTGCTTCTGTTTTTTCTACTCATTTTTCTTCTGCTTCTTCTTTTCCTACTACTGCTGCTACTGCTTCATCTGCTTCATCTGCTTCTGATTCTTCTTCATCTGCTTTTGCTTCTTCTGATACTTCTTCCTCTTCTGCTGCTTTTTTACTGTTTCTTCTATGTATACTTCTTCGGATTCTTCTGCTTTTTCTTCTGCTGCTGCTTTTTCTTCTTCTCTTGCTTCTACTTCTGCTTATTCTTCTGCTTCTTTTTCTGCTTCTTCTGCTGCTGCTGCTTTTTCTTCCATTTCTTTTTCTTCTTCTGCTTCTTTTTTTCTTTTGCTTCTTCTTCTCCTTCTTCTTCAGCTTCTTCTACTGCTTCTTCTTCTGCTTCTTTTTCTGCTTGTTCTTCTTCTACTGCTTTTTCTTCCATTTCTTTTTCTTCTGCTTTTTTTCTACTTTTTCTTCTGCTTCTTCTTCTTCTTCTGCTTCTTCTTCTGCTGCTTCTTCTGCTGCTTCTTCTTCTGCTGCTTCTTCTGCTGCTGCTTCTTCTGCTGCTGCTTCTTCTGCTGCTGCTTCTTCTGCTGCTGCTTCTTCTGCTGCTGCTTCTTCTTCTGCTGCTGCTTTTTTTTCCTCTGCTGCTTCTTCTTCTGCTTCTTCTGCACCTTGTGCTTCTTCCTCTGCTTCTTCTTGTTCTTCTGCTTTTTCTGCTTCTGCTCCTTTTTCTGCTTTTTGTTCTGCTTCTTCTTTTTCTGCTTCCACTGCTTCTGCTTCTGCGTCTTCTACTTCTTCTTCTTCTTCTTCTGGTTCTTCTGGGCTTCTTCTTCTACTTCTTCTTCTGCTTCTTCTTCTGGCTGACTTTTGCATCTTCTTCTGCATCTTCTTCTTCTTTCTTTTGCATCTGCTTAGCAACAAATAGATAAAAATAACATAAAAATCACATGAAATTGCACCTAACTACATAACATAATATAAAATAAAATAAATAAAAAATTTAAATAAAATAAAAGAAAGTATAATAACATAAAGCAATATAAAATAAATTAGAAAAGAAAGAATTTAATATAAAATTTATTTTGCAATAATACAGTATAATAAAAAAAATCATAAAATAAGAGAAAAACGCATTAAAAAAGAGAGAAAAAAGAAAAGAGAAGAAAAGAAAAGAGAAGGAAAGAGGAAAGAAGAAAAGAGAAGAAAAAAGATGAAAGAAAATACAAAACAAAAAGAAAGGAAAAGAAAAAAGACAGAAAAGAAAAGATGAGGAAAAGAAAGGAAAAAGAAAAGAAAAGAGAAGAAAAAAGAAAATAAAAGAAAAGGAAAGTAAATGAAAGAAAAAAGAAAAGGAAATGAAAGGAAATGAAAGAAAATGAAAGAAAATGAAAGAAAATGAAAGAAAATGAAAGAAAATGAAAGAAAATGAAAGAAAAGGCAAGGCAAGGGAATGAAAATAAAAGAAAAAAAGAAAAGAGAAAAGGAAAGAAAACAAAGACATATGAAAAGAAATCCTGCTTCAACCCATAACCTTTGTGATTTGTGTGCTTGAAATTTCTTTTTAGAGCTGAAGAACCCCTGGCATTACAGGCTCAGCCTGTCGACTGATCCCAGACGTCAGAGGTGGTCTGCCATGGTATGTTCCCTAACATCCCTCCCCTCTCAAGCCTTTTGACACTAATTTTTACGTTACAGGTGGAGCTTGAGTGACTCTAGTCATACATATCTTTGTTGGAATTGGTGTCAAAGTTTCTCGCTTTGCTTGTAAAGGTATAGACCAAGAAAAATTCAGAGCGCAAGCTCAGCGAAGGATGGTCACACCTTGGAGGCGGGTAGCTTTTGGGATGGAGGTGTGTTTTGCTGTTACGATGAGATTATAATGAGCAAAGTTCACCCAAGGATAGTATTTTGTCAGAAAAGTGAGAGTCTGGGGGCCCATTCCCAGGCATATTTATCAGATTCAAAAATGCTTCACTGCACAGCATTACACACACTAAATAGGTTCTTGTATCTTTGTACAGTAGCATTGTCTTTGACCAGGTACGCGTATCCTGGTTACCAGGGTGGGTCTCCATCTCTGTGTCCCATAGTACCTTCCAGTTCCCGTCTTATCACAGAGCCTGGCCGCAGTGTCTCCACGCCGCTCCACCCTCCGTACAGTTTCTCTCAGAGTCGGCACACCATGTTCCCCAGGTGTTGCCAACATCTAAGGTTGCCTAGGGAACTTCTGTGGGATGGAAGCCTTCCATAACCTCCATGCTCCACCCTGAAAGTTTCTTCAATGCTGTACCTTTCCTTAAAATGCGAATATAAATTTAATTTCTAAGTCACCTCCAGCAATAATTCCAGAGACCTGCACTGCAGAGAGCCGCTCTCCTCGATGGAGCAGGAGACCTTACCTACATTGGTAAGGAATGGTGAGGAAATGCTGCATGCTGTATTGGGTTTGCGTGGCAGTGCTTTGGTAGCAGGGGGGGCTACAGGGGTGGCTTCTGTGAGAAGCTGCTAGAAGCTTCTCCTATGTCTGATAGAGCCAATGCCAGCTGGCTTCAAGACGGATCTGCCACTGGCTAAGGCTGAGCTAATCAGCAACAGTGGTAGCGCCTCTGTGATAACATATTTAAGAAGGGGGAAAAAAACCGGGAAGCGGCAGCCGGAGAAGAGAGGAGTGAGAATATGTGAGAGAAACAACTCTGCAGACACCAAGGTCAGTGAAGAAGGAGGGGGAGGAGAGGCTCCAGGCGCCGGAGCAGAGATTCCCCTGCAGCCCGTGGTGAAGACCATGGTGAAGCAGGTTGTCCCCCTGCAGCCCATGGAGGTCCACGGTGGAGCAGATATCCACCTGCAGCCCGTGGAGGACCCCACGCTGGAGCAGGTGGATGCCCGAAGGAGGCTGTGATCCTGTGGGAAGCCCATGCTGGAGCAGGCTCCTGGCAGGACCTGTGGAGCCGTGGAGAGAGGAGCCCACGCTGGAGCAGGTTTGCTGGCAGGACTTGCGATCCCGCGGGGGACCCACGCTGGAGCAGTCTGTTCCTGAAGGACTGCACCCCGTGGAACGGACCCATGCTGGAGCAGTTCATGAAGAACTGCAGCCCGTGGGAAGAACCCACGTTGGAGAAGTTCGTGGAGAACTGTCTCCTGTGGGAGGGACCCCACGCTGGAGCAGGGGAAGAGTGTGAGGAGGAAGGAGCGGCAGAAACAACGTGTGATGAACTGACCGCAACCCCCATTCCCCGTCCCCCTGCGCCGCTCGGGGGGGGAAGAGGTTCGGGAGTGAAGTTGAGCCCGGGAAGAAGGGAGGGGTGGGGGGAAGGTGTTGGGTTTTTTTTAAGATTTGGTTTTACTTCTCATTATCCTACTCTGATTTTGATTGGTAATAAATTAAACTAATTTCCCCAAGTCAAGTCTATTTTGCCTATGATGGTAATTGGTGAGTGATCTCCCTATGTCCTTATCTCAACCTACGAGCCTTTTCCTCATATTTTCTCTCTCCTGTCCAGCTGAGGAAGGGGAGTGAGTGAGCAGCTGTGTGGTGATTAGTCCGGCTGGGCTTAAACCACGACACATGCTCTCTACGTCTCTGCAGAGTTCATGCGGAGGGAACCAAAAGCCTTTCTTTCAGCTCGGGCATCCCCACATCCAAAGGCATGTCTATGGTGCAAAAGCCCTTCTTTACCTAGTCTGGACACGCAGATGAATTGAGAGGGATGCCCAGCAGCTCTGCCCAGTGCGTGGCCACCAAGGGCAGGGATGGCCCGCTGGGCCTCCAGGGCACGGGGACTGCCTCGGGGCCAGCACCGAGGAAGGGTGCTGGGCGGAGGGCGGAGGGCAGAGGGCGGGGCTGTGCATGGCGGGCCTCGTCGCCCCCACGTCACAGGGCCACCGCCCGGCAACGGCGCAATCACAATGCCCTGGGACAGGATAAAAGGGAGCATCGTCCCCTGTCCCGCTGCCAGAGGGCAGCCCGAAGACACCCGAGAGGAAGCCCATGAGGAGACGGTGGAATTACTTGGAGAGGGGGCTGAGGGAGGAAGAGCGGAGGAGGTGGGACGAGGCTGCTGGAGGTTCCCCACTGCCAGGCCAGCTCCCGACAGGGCCCCCTTCACAGCCCATCTGATGGATGAAAATCCTGCCTCAGCCTTCAGGGATCAGACAGCAGCTGCTCAGGAGACGAGAAGAAGCACCCAGGCCTGGAGGTGCCCAAGGCTCTCGGGCCTCTTCAGCTGGATAAGCGGTGGCAAGACCAAGGGAATGCCTTCTTGAGGAGCACTGCAGAGCTCGCCGTCCTCATCCTCTGCGGAGCCAGTGGCAGCAGCCGTAAGAAATGGGATGCAGAGATGTTGCCAGGGGTCCCAGTGCTTTGGGGCACCCACTGGTGTCCTGCCAGGCGCGGGAAGGATTTTGCCCGCAGGGTCGATCAGGCTGGGGGCCTTTGGCCACTCTGGGAAGCCCCTGAGGTGGCTCCAGGTTAAGGGAGAATAGGGCTGGGGCATCTCCTGGGAGGCGTGAGCAGCCTGTGGGAGGAGGAGGCAGGTCTTGCTCACATGCTCAGGGACTAGCTGATGGCCAGCGCTGGGGTCAGGAAGGAATTTTCCCCCGGGGCAGATTGGCACCATTCCCCGGGGGTTTTTTACCTTCCTCTGCAGCATTGAGCAAGGCCGCTTGTCAGGGCTCCTCAGGTCCCTTTTGGCTGGGTCACTGCCTGCTGCTCATGCACCATGAAGACGGCCTCTCGTGCCCTGCAGCTGGGGGGAGGAAGGCTTTTTTTCCCCCACGGTGGCTAGCGAGTGTTCCTGGGGTTTTTTGCCTTCCTCTGCAGCGCGGAGCACGGCCACCTGCCAGGGCTCCTTTGGCCATTGTGGCTAGGTGCCTGCTGCTCCTGCTCCACGAAGGTGGCCCTCGTGCCCCACATCCGGGGGGAGGAATCTCTCTAGACTCCCAGGGCGGGCCCCCAGGGTGGCCCCCAGGGCTTGCTTCTCCTCCTCTGTAGCATTGAGCACAGCCCCTTGGCAGAGCTCCTCCGGGCCCTTTCGCCTCGCTTCTTGCCTGCTGCTCTTGCACCTCCGAGGCGCCACTCCTGCCCTGGCTTGCTCGAGCTCTCTTGCCCAGTGCCACTTTGGAGTGGGAGCGAGCTCTGCTCTTCCCTGGGCTCCATTTCCCCAGGGGCTCTTGCCTGCGCTTGGAAGGGCTCCAGGCTCGCTGCACCATCTGGAGCTGCCACTTTTCAGCTGTCCCGGCGTGCAAGACAAGCGGGCCCGAGAGCGCTTGTCATGCGTCACTGGCCAAGAAGCGCAGCGGAGCAGGTTTGGGAAGGCAGAAAGTGTGCTTGTCATCGATACGTGTCATACTTTGGAAAATACCCCACGGTACCACACACCTCTTCTTCTTCTTGTCCTTTTGTGTGTGGTCGGGACCGATGCTCATAGTTCAAGTTGTCACTCTTCAGGAACCAGGGACTGCTTGGCCTGTATTCCTGCTGCGACTTTCCGTGGCTCTGTGGCATTCCTTTGCCAGACAGCAAGGGCTGTTTTTTTCAAGCTACACTGAAGAATGCATCTGCCTGCTCCTGGCTACACACGCGCACTGTGTTAGCGCTAGTGAGCATTGGCTCTGCAAGGGATTCAGAAAAACAACATAAAATCACATAAAACCACATAATAAGCCTTAAAATAACAAACCATAAAATAACATGTCATAAAATAAAACAAAGCAAAGTAAACCCAAATAAAGTAAAGGAAAAAAACCCTAAACTAAACTAAACTGAAATAAAAGAAAAATAATTAATATAAAATACGTAAAGTAAAATAAAAAATTATAATAAAACAACATAGTAAAGTATAATAAAATATCATAACATAAGAGGAAAAAATGTGAAGAAAAAGAAAAAAAGAGAAAAGAAGAGAAAAGCAGAGAAAAGAAGATGAAATGAGTAAATGAAATTAAATGAGATTAAATTAAATGAAATAATGAAATGAAAGGAAATGAAAGGAAATGAAAGGAAATGAAAGGAAATGGACAAGGAAATGGACAAGGAAATGATAGAATGAAATGAAATGAAAGAATAAATTGGAATAATGAAATGAGAAAATTAAAAAATGAAAAATAAGGTGAAAGAATGAATCAAATGAATAAATGAAATGACAGAATGACAAATTTAAATTAAAGAGAGAAATGAAATTTAAGAATAAAATGAAATGAAAAAAGTGAACTCATTAAATGAAGGAATGAAAGGAAATGTAATAGTGAAATAATGAAAAAAGGAAATGACTAAAAAAATTAAATGAAAGAATGAAAATAAATGAAAGACAGAAAATATATGTAAAATTGAAAAATGAAATGAAGAAATATAATTAAATGTAAGAAAATTTCATTTCATTTTGCCATTTCATTTATTTTCATATTTTCATTTCATGATTTCGTGTCATGATTTCATTTAATTTCATAATTTTATGTCATTTCATTTCATTTCATTCTTTCATTTGATTTTTTGTTAGTTTTGTTTCATCCTTACATGCAATGTCTTTCTTTTCATTCTTTCATTGTTTCATTTTGTCATTTCATTTCATTCTTCCATTCATACTTTTGTTTCATTTTTTCATTATTTCATTCTTTCATTCTGTCAATATTCCATATCATTACTTCTTTTCACTCTTTAATTTGTTCATATCATTTTTTCTTTTCATTTCTTCATTCTTTCTTTCATTTTTTTGTCTTCATTTCATCATTTCATGAAATGAATCAAAAACACATGAAATGAAACAACAAAATCAAATGAAAGAATGAAATGAAAAATAACATAAAAAAGGAAATAAAATAAATTTAAATTGAATTAAATTAAAGAAGGAGATAAAAGAATGGACTGAGATGAAAGGAGGAGTTGAAAAATGAAAGGAAGGAAATTAAAAACAACATGAAAGAATGAAACAAAAGAATGAAATGGAAGAAAATAAATGAAAGAATGAAATTACATGGAAGAATGAAATTAAAAATGGAAGAATGAAATGAAATGAAATGAAATGAAATGAAATGAAATGAAATGAAATTCAGTTAAATGAAACAAAATGAAAGAACAAAAATGCACTAATGACAAAATGAAAGAATGACTGACAAAACCAAATGGTGAAACAGAATAATAAAATAATGAAACAATGGAATAATGACATAATGTAACGATGTAACGCTATAATGAAATAATGAAATGAAATCATGATACAATGAAATACAATACTTTAATTTCATTATAATGAATTCTTTCTTTTAATTTAATTTAATTCAATTAACTTCATTCCATTCCATTCCATTTTGCCATTTCAGGATTTCACGTAATGTTTTCACTTCATGATTTCAGCTCATTTCATCATTTCATTTCATTTCATTTCATTTCATTTCATTCCATTCCATTCTTTAATTTAATGTTTAATTTAATTCGTTCCTTTCATTGCATTTTTCCGTTTAAATTCTTGTAATTCTTTGATATTGTTTTATGTCACTTCATTTCATTCTTTCATTTCATTTCATTTTACATTTCAATCTTTCATCACATTTGTTTCATTTTTCATGTCTCCATTTCATTGCATTCTCTCATTTTAAATTTCATTTTATTATTTCATTTTTTCATTTCATTCTTTCATTTCTTAAATTAATTTCATGTCATTTCATTTAAGAATTTCATTTAATTTCAATTAAATATATAATTTTGTTTAATTTAATGTTATTTCATTTCATTCTTTCATTTTGCTTTGTCTAATTTCTTTTGATTTCACTTAATTTCATTTCTTTTCATATTTTAATGTCATGATTTAATTTCATATTTTCATTTCATGTCTTCATTTCATTATTTCATGTTATTGTTTAATTTAATTTCTTTTCACTCATTCATTTTATCCTTTAATTTAATTTCATTTCATTTTGTGATTTCATTTCATTCTTCAATTCACACTTTCATTTCATTTTTTCATTGGTTCATTGTTTCATTTTTTCATTGTTTCATGTCAGTATTTTTTTTATTTTCATTTTTTCATGGCATTATTTCTTTTCATTCTTTCCTTCCTTCATTATTTTTTTTTACTTTATCACTTCAGTATTACCAATGAAATAAAATAAAAAGACATTAAATGAAATGAAAGAATGAAATTAAGAGAATGAAATAAAAAATTACATGAAAGAGTGACATAAAATGAAATGAAATAAAATTAAATGAAAGACAGACATAAAGTGAAATAATGTAATGAAATGAAATGAAATGGAACCTAAGAATGTATTAGTGACATGAAAAAATGAACTACTGGCAAAACAAAAGAATGAATGACTGACAAAACAAAATAATTAAATAGAATAATACAATAATGAAACCATGAAATAATGACATCATATAATGATATAATGAAATAATGAAATAATTAAATGAAATAATGATACAACAAAAGGAAATATTTTTTTTCAATTCATTCTTTCATTTCATTTCGTTTTGCCTTATTTAATTTCATTTCATATTGTCATTTCATCATTTCACTTCATGATTTCATCTCATTGCATTAAATGCAGTGAATGAAATGAAATGAAAAGGCGAATGGAAATGAAATTGAATGGAAAAAATAAACTAAATGATATTACATTAAATGAAGGGTGAAATTAAATTAAATTAGATTAAATTAAATTAAATTACATTAAATAAAATTAAATTAAAGGAGGAAATGAAAACTTAAACAAAAGAATGAAATGAAATTAAATGACAGGAAATTAAATTATTTTTTAAAATGAAAGGCAATGAATAAAAGAAAAATCTGAAAGGAAAGTAATGAGTGTATTAAGTGGAAGGCTAAAAGGAAAGAATGTAATGAAAGAATGAAATTAAATGAAATCATGACATGAAATGTAAGAATTAAAGTATGAAATGAGATTAAATAAAATGAAACAAAATTAAATGAAATGAAAAATGAAGTGATTAAATAATGAAAAGACATCGAATGAAATAATGAAAAGAAGTGAAGGGATGAAATGGAATGAACTGAACTGAAATTAAAGGAAATTAAAGGAAATAATGCAATGAAATTCAATGAAACAATGAGATGAAATGGTGAAATGAAATGAAATAATGAACTGAAAGCAAATAATGCAGTAAGATTAAGTGAACTAAAATGAAATGAAAGAACAAACAGAAATGAAAGAAATTTAAATGACAGAATAAATAACATTAATAAGATTTTAAAAGAAAATGAAATTAAAGAATTAAATAAAATAATGAACTATCATGCAGTAAACGAATCAAGGGAAATAAAAAATGAAAAGAAATAAAATGAAAGAATGAAAAGTAAGAATGAAATAATCAAGTCAAATAATAAATGAAGGAATGAAATGCAATGCAATTAAATGATATGAAATAATGAAAAAAACCAAAAAAATTACTTGAAAGAATGAAAAGAAATAAAATCATCAAACGAAACTAAATGAAATAACGAATTCATTAAAAAAAGGAAATCATGAACTGAAATGAAAAAATGAGTTAATGAAATAAAATGAATTGAAAGGAAAGAATAAAATAAAAAATAAAATAAAATAAAATTACATGGAAAGAAATGAAATGAGAAAAAAGAATGAAATCAGATGAAGAAATGAAGGAATTTTTTTAAAATATTGACATTAAACAGAAGACTAAACAAATCAAAGATTGAAATTAAATGGAAGAATAAAAACAATTGAAAGAATGAAACTAAAAAAAGCAATGAAATTAAATGATGAAATGAAATGTAAGAATGAAATGAAATGAAGCAATTAATGGAAATCAAACAAAAGAGTGAAATGCAATAAAATAATGAAATGAAATGAAAGAAAATTAAATGAAATGAAAGAAAATGAAATTAAATTAATGACAATGAAATGTAAGAATGAAATGAAATTGAAAGACTGACATGAAATGAAGGCATGAAATGAAATAAAATAAAATTAAATGAAATGAGAGAATCTATTTAAAGATTGAAATCATTAAATGGCATGAGAGAATGGAAGAAAATTATAAAATGAATTTAAATGGCTATCATGAAATGAGTAAGTGAAACGAAAGGATATGAAAAGAAATAATGAAATGTAAGAAAAATTAAATGAAGGAATTGAAATGAAAGAATGAGATGTAAAAATGAAATGAAATAATGAAACAATAAAGGAATAAGAGAATGAAATGAAAAATTACATGCAAAGAAAGAATGAAAAGACTGTATTATATGAAATGAAATGAAATGAAATTAAATTAAATAATGAAATAACCAAAGAATGGGTTGAAAGAATGAAATACAATGCAATGCAATGGAAAAATTATAGGAAATTAATTGAAAAATAAAAAATGAAAAGAAAGAAAGTAATGACAGGATTAAACTGAAGAATAATATGAATGAAATTAAAAGAATGAAGTGAAAGTATGAAATAATGAAATTAAATGAAATAATGAACTTGAAAGAAAAAAGAAATTAAATTAAACTAAATCATATTAAGTGAAACAAAACTAAATGAAATTAAGTTAAAGAATGATATCAAAGAATGATATCAAAGAATGAAGTGAAAAATGAAGGAATTAGTTTAAATGTAATGAAATGTAATGTAATGTAACCGAATTTAATGAAATGAAATGAAATTATTAAAAAAGGAAATGAAATGAAAGAGGGAAATTAAAGGAAAGAATGAATTTAAATAAAAGGCATGAAAATAAATGAAAGAATGAAAGAGAATAAAATGAAAGAATGACTTGAAAAATGACATGAGAGAACAAAATTAAATGAAAAATGAAAAATTAAATGAAAAATGAAATTAAAGAATGCAATGAAATGAAATGACATTCAATGAAATAAAATTAAATATTTAAATGAAATTGAATGGAAGACTGAAATGAAATCAAATGCAATGAAATTAAATTAAATTAAGGAATGAAAGGCAATGAAATAAAATTAAAAAGCAAAAGAAAGTAATAAGTGTAGTAAATGAAAGACAAAAATGAAAGAATGATAGAATGAAATGAAAGAATGAATTCATGAAATGAAATCATGCACTGAAATGAAATGGAAATATGCACTGAAAGGAAATAATGAAATAATGCACTGAACTGAACTGAAATTAAACTAAATTAAATTAAAACAAACCAAAATGAAATTAAATGAAAGAATGATATTGAAGAATGAAGTGAAAGAATGTAGGAATGAAATTGAATAAAATTAAATGTAATTAAATGTATTGTAATGTAATGTAATGAAATGAAATACTGAAATGAAATAATTAAAAACTTGAAATGAAGGAATGAAATTGAAAAATGAATACAGATTAAATGAAAAAATCAAATGAAACTGTATTAAATTAAATTAAGGATGAAATGAAATGAAATTAAATGAAATGACATGAAATGACATGAAATGAAAGGAAAGAAGGTAATGAAAGAATGAAATTAAATAAAAAGACATTAAAATAAATGAAAGAATGCAAATGAAATGTGAAATTACTAGAAATTAAATGAATTTAAATGAAATGTAATTAAATTAAATTAAGATAAATTAAACATTGAAATTAAATGAAATGATATTATGAAATGAAATTATGAAATGAGATGAAATCATAAAGTGGAATCATGAAATGACAATATGAAATGAAATGAAATGAAATGAAATGAAATGAAATGAAATGAAATGAAAGAATGAATTGAAATGAAAATATTTTATTTCTTTATAGCATTATTTAATTGAGTTATTTAATTATTTCATTATATCTTTACAGTATGTCTTTACTTCATTGTTTCCTTATTTTATTATTCTTTTCATTATTTCTTTTTGTTAGTAGTTCATTTTCTCATGTCACTCTTTCATTCTTAAGTTTCATTTCATTTCATGCCATGTCATTTCATGTCATTCCTTCATTTAATTTTTCATTTCTTTCATTCATTTGGTTTCTTTCATGTTTTCTTTCACTCTCTCTTTTCATTTTCCATTCTCTTTCATTTTTCATCTCCTTCTTTCATTTCCTTTCATTTCATTAAATTTCATTTTAATCTTTCATGTAATTTGCCGTTTCATTCTTTAACCAGGGGTTTTACGGCGTCATAGGGGAAGACGGGGAGTCGGACATGCACTACCCCTTCGGCGATTTAGTCCGTGCAAGAGAAAAGCACCTTAGAGATGACCAGGAGGCGGCCCTGAGGCCCCTTATAAAGACAGAAATAACTGTCGGGGTGTGGAATTTGGATAATGAGGTGGGGATTCCTGTGCTCAAAGAACCGTTAAGACTGACCTTGGCATCTCTTGGCATCTCTTGTGCGACCCGGGGGAGCGGAGACTCGCCTGCAGATAAGGAGGGGGCCCCGTGGAGGCAGGACAGCTCTGCTTGTGGTCAGCAAAGACAGCGAGATAACAGGAACCTGAATGGGTCTTTGTTTCTTCCAAAGGCTTCGTGTCCCATCACTGACCTTTGCCTCATTACCGGTGAAATGCATATTCCAACTCACACCCTGCATATGCTAATGAAGATTAAAGAGATCATGCTAAACATGTATGACTACAGCACTCGTCTCTCCACCCAAATCATGCTACACATCAAATATGGGGAGGGGGGGGACCCTCGTAGTTTTTGGGGATGAAAGACAGAGAAAATGGTTGTTAAAGTGGGAGAGAAGAACCTCGACACCTGACGGAGCAGTCGACGGGCTGCGTTCTCTTCCCCCACCCCAGGCAGGGACGCCTCTCTGGGAACGCGCTGCGCCTCCCACCCTCCGGGTGACAGTTATCCCCGGGTTCGTGGATTACTGTCAAGTTTGCTAGCAATATTAACCTTAATTAGTAGCACTATTGCAGTTAGTGACTTTATCAACAGCAATCTCGAATCTGTTTCTGTCGCTTTCAATAAAATAACTGATTTTGATTTTTGTGCACCTGCTCAGTGCAAGTCCTTTCTCTGGGGCTCTGATAAACGAATCAGTGAAAGTCCCGGGACTCTGACAGACAAATTTTGAAACCACATTCCTTTTAACGCAACATGAGGCTGATGAGGAACCGGAAATAACGACCGACACCGTTCCTTATTCCCCCACCGATATAGCAAAAATTCAGGAGAAATACTCAAGAGAATCAGGAGAAACAGAGACAGAATATGTGCGGAGAGCCTCGCTTATGGGTGGGGATACTATAATGTTGTCCGAGGAGGTGCCCAGAAGTCACTCAATTATGGACAGAGAATGGGGTTTAGGAACAGAGGAGGGACTAAGTCTCAGGCAAACCTCCGAAGGATAGCGGGACAAGGGGAACGGAAACAGCAGCATCCCACAGGCCCCTGTTCCCAAACCCATCAAAGAAGGATGCCGAACACTCGGTCGGGATCGTAGGAGATATGGTCTGTGCGCTGAAGGCATTGCAAAAAGGATTCCAAGGGAGGTCATGGACAAATTGCCCACGCCTAACCTGGAGGCATTCATCAGGACATGGAAAGGACTCCAGGAAAGCCAATGGCTCCCTCCTATCCTGAGAAAGGCCGGAGCCAAACGCCCTCTCCAACCCACCGCATAGGGACTTGATTGATTTAAGGGGCCCTGGTTTGGGAAACTCCCCTTAACCTGTACGCCTGCACAGCCACCGATGCCCATAGAGGGGAGCGTAAAATTGACACTCGGTGCATTATCCCTTCCTTTTAAAACTGGTCCTCGTTGGACTGGGGTTTCTGGGTTTTTTTCTGTTCTCTTTTAGGAGGAAATATCACAGGTGGTTAGAGAAGAGCTACAGTCAAGCCTATAACGAACAGTGATTGTGAGCATTTGCAGCCGGCGTAGATCGACAGGCTAGTAACTGCACAAACCATAGCTGCTGGCTCGCTGATCTTTGCAGAATGTGTCTATTGGCACCACGAACGTTGGTTTGGGGGATCCTTTTCCTCTCCCTTACTGCCACAAGCGGCTGGGGAGATGAGGCCCCAAACCTTGCCTGGGAAATGATAAAGGGCTTTATGAGAATATGGGGGCAACCGGATCAAGGAGGATATATTACTTTACCCCGAGCAGCTGAAGAGGGGCTGAGATTTTTCATGATGCCGGTGGATTTGAGGTTTATTTTGAACACGACTAATGCCACCTCTCTTAGATTTTTGGCAAAGAAGTGGACGACTGTAAACCCTGATAGCCAGGTACAATGGAAGGGTAAGCCACTGATGGGAGGTGACATCTATGAAACATGGAAGGAGCCTCCTAATTTGTCTAGGAATGCCACGTTAATGAATCTGCTCTGTAATGTTTCCAGGCCTTTGTTTAATGTTAACGGTCCTGTCTCCAACAGAAGGATCAAACCCTTTGTTACGATGTGGCAATTTGTCTAGCGGTAATATTAATTTTGAAAACAGTAATTGTCAGTATCCATGTAGACCTTATCCGTGGGATCCGATGCTCCATCCTCTCCGGAAGCCTGATGCCTTTGAAGCCAACTATACCACAAAGTGGGAACCAAGTTGGTGCATCCAACTCCCCAAGAGAACATAAAGGTCTCCAAAAGACGGAACTAATCTGATCTGGGCCTGGTCTGGATCTACCACAACGCAACCACCCCAAGACCCTCAATTCAAACCACCCATTAGGGGGGCACCCAGTCCTCTTTTTAACTGTACCAAGGTAATGACATGTGACACTGGACCTGGAGATCCTCCTGAAACATGGTTGATTAGTAGGCTCAGGACCCTGATCAGAGATATGTGCACCTGTTGGGGATATGCATCAAAAGGGTGGCAAAATCAAGAGTCACCTTATAACACCACCAATACCTCCTACATTCCCTCAGGTGGCATGCCACATACGCATTGTCCTATAAAGGGAACCCCCCCGGAGACAGAGCCGCAAATAAACTGTCGTAAGGTTTGCTGACCATTATCATTGCAAGGCAGCTGTATACACAGCTCCTCTGGGATTGGCTTGGGGATGTTCTGATGGAAAAGTTTTATTCATATTTAACATTGGAACAACGTGCAGGATTGAAGTGTGGTGTTGGAATCCCCTCTTTGTGTCCCTCTAGAGTATTTAGTTCCACATCCCACCACCACAGAACACACACAGAACACAGTAATAACCCCACAGCACGGCCCGGGTGGGCGACACACGGAGTTAAGATACCTGACTGTTATACCCCAGGGATGGTAATTTCTTTAATGTTGGAAAACATGTTTATCCCGTATCACTGAATCACTAAGGTTGGAAAAGACCTGTAAGATCATCAAGTCCAACCATCAACTAACACCACCACCATTAAACCATGTCTCGCAGTGCCACGTCCACAAGTTCCTTGAACGCTTCCAGGGAGGGTGACTCCACCACCTCCCTGGGCAGCCTCTTCCAATGCTTCACCACTCTCTCAGTAAAGTTTTTCCTAATATCCAGCCTAAACCTCCCCTGGCGCAACTTGAGGCCATTTCCTCTTGTCCTGTCACTTGTCACTTGGGAGAAGAGGCCAACACCCACCTCACCACAACCCCCTTTCAGGTAGTTGTAGAGAGTGATGAGGTCTCCCCTCAGCCTCCTCTTCTCCAGACTGAACAACCCCAGCTCCTCACAAGACTTGTGCTCCAGACCCCTCACCAGCTTCGTCGCCCTTCTCTGGACACGCTCCAGCACCTCAAGGTCCTTCTTGGAGTGAGGGGCCCAAAACTGAACACAGCATTCGAGGTGCGGCCTCACCAGCGCCGAGTACAGGGGCACGATCACCTCCCTGCTCCTGCTGCCCACACCATTTCTGATACAAGCCAGGATGCCGTTGGCCTTCTTGGCCACCTGGGCACACTGCTGGCTCGCATTCAGCCGGCTGTCAATCAACACCCCCAGGTCCTTTTCCGCCAGGCAGCTTTCCAGCCACTCGTCCTCAAGCCTGGAGCGTTGCACAGGGTCGTTGTGACCCAAGTGCAGGACCCGGCAGTTGGCCTTGTTGAACCTCATACAATTGGCCTGGGCCCATCGATCCAGCCTGTCCAGATCCCTCTGCAGAGCCTTCCGACCCTCCTGCCCAACTTGGTGTGGTGTGCAAACTTGCTGAGGGAGCACTCACCTTACTCTTCCTTCTTCACACTTACTCTTCCTTCTTTACGCTGACTCTTCCTTCTTTTTCCTTTTACCCCTTGTTTGAGAATTATATAACTATACAGGGAGTTAGGGATATTCTATCACTTTTGTCTGCAACTAATAAAGGATTTCTATTGACTCTCCCGGTCACTTGGTGTTAAGCTCGCCTTTATTTCTCTGCAGGGGATCACAAAACCAAAACAGAACTTGTCCTTTAACCCAGGGCTTTAGGACTCGGCTTGCGATAGAAGGTGCAGGTTTTCCTCTTGCCGTTCATCCTGGCACTGAAGTTGATGAGCGAGGCAGGGTAAGTGCTGGACTTGCTGAACGCGGCTTTCGCTGTCACCCTTACTGGGACGATGGCAATGGTCTCACCTCCTTCACAGATGCTGGGCTCAATCACCTGCAACCGGAGGAGGGGCTGGTAAATGCAGCAGAGGCCAGCCTCTATCTCTGTCCCCTGATGCCATCCCAAGTCCCCATCAGCTCACCCTCCCTGCATAAACGCCTCCTCCACAGCCAGAGAAACAAATGGTTTCTGAAATACTTGATTGATTGCATATGGATGAGAGAGGATTCCTTCCTGAAGACACAGGTCCTGCTTACACTCCCAAGACGCGGTGTGCTAACACCGCCTGGCCCAGGCAGCTCACCTGGCACTGCAGGATGGGTTTGTCCTCAATGCTCATTTCCATCTTGGGGTGGAAGAGCAGCCGGACCTGCACGGGGTGCCCGGAGGCAGTCAGCATGCCCTTCTGCGGCTGGAGAGTGAGGTGGGATGCCAAGTCGCGTATGTCGGTATCCACGGTTTCCAGCTTGAAACTGGGGTGAAAGGGAAGGAACAGACCTCTGCAGTTAAAAATACCGGTGCCACCAGCACAGCCGGGATTTTGCATAGGACCATAAAAAGTAATACAAGGGAAAGGGTACAGCTCTGCTCGGGGAATCCCAGATCTTGACACAGACAGCAGACAATCAGCACTGCTGTAAGCTAACTGACACCAAAGTTCTTCATTCCCTCCTTTCAAGAGTCTCATAAAGAGAAATGAGCTGACCCTCAAAGGCGGCAATGAATCTCAGCAGTGAGGGGCTTACATTTCAGGGTCTCTCCTTCTGGCTCCTGCTGAGCTGTGAAGAACTGCTGGTGCGTGGCTGGATGCTCTATTAAAGTATTTGAGATTGGAGAGCCCAGGTTTTGTATTTACTTGCACCATGAGGTAGCCAGCATGGGAACAGGTTCTAACCATGGACAGAAGGAGAATGCAGGCCTGGGCAGGTGGTGGCACCATGCACTCACGGACCAGGCAGCTGGACCCACCTGCACGCAATCTCGTACTTCCCTTGGTTCTTCAGAGTCAGCACTTGCTTTGCATCATCCAGGACCTTAAGCATCCCAAAATCCACGCTGCCACCTGCACCTGCAGAAAACCCCCAGAGAGAGGTAAGAAATGGTGAGTATTTGTCAGCTGCTGCAGACTACACCAGGTGACAAGATACAGATTTGGAGTTCTCAGGTGGCACAAACCCCTTCTCAGCAAGTTTGCCTTCTGGGAAGTTTTCTCTAGCTACTTCGCTGCCCTTTCCCTTACTTGGAGAATATCTCTAGGGTTTAGCAGCTAAGGAGCTCACTTTCCATCTCCTTGCTTCCAAGCACAGATCCAACCACTCCATGTGCCATGCCGAGCCTTCAGGAGTTGCCAACTGCTTGTTCACATCACTGTTGTTTCAAAGCCCCCAAATCCATCTGCACATGAAGTTGCACACTTCAAAGTTTGGAGGTGGGAGACTCAAGGCTCTCTCTGTGCCCTGACAGTGCTTCGCTCCACGCAGCTTGCAGGACACGTGCATTACGTATCCGTGCCATGCTTGCGTGGTACCCCATCCCGTCCCAAGTGCTTTGGTTGCCCACCTGCCAAGGCAATGCCATGCACCCGGACTACTTGGCTTCGGGGGCATCCACTCACCTTTAGACATGCTGATGCTCAGAGCAACATCATACACCTTCGCAAGGATTTGGATATTTTCAATCTGAACGATCGCCAGCATGTTTTCTGCACCTGAAACCTGAGGTGGCAGGAAACAAGCACTGCTTAGACCATTCTCCTCAATTCTTTTGCTAGACAACATACGAGGAGGCCTTGCCTCTGCCGGCTGCTTCCACCATGGCCTCCCCTGCTTGACAAGCATTTGTGGACTCCCAAGCTTTCCTAACCTGTTCATCTCATGGGCTGACCCAGCGAGATTCTGACGCAGGAAGAAACCCTGTCAGCCCACCTCGGCACTCCTCTAGCAGCAGTGTTGCTGCTAAAGCGCCCTGGGAAGCAAGGGGATGTTAGAGCAACCACAAGAAGTGTGAGGTGTCCCAGAGCACCTGGCATTGATGACCAACCCTCTCCTCTTCAACCACCCAGCACCCTCACTGAAACACAGCCCCTAAACCATGGGGAACAAAATCCCAGGCTGAGAGTTTGTTGCTCTATGTTAAGAGCCCCAGACAGACTCCAGGATGGCTGCAGGGAGCACGCCCAAGTCTGGACAACCAAACGACAGCATTCAACCATGCACAGCAGCAAATTTATGCATGGGCTCAGGATGAAACCTTGTAACTCAGATGTAAGCCACGCAGAGGCAGCACCTCTTCCTGAGGTGCTGTACAGCAGTACATCTCTTCCAGACTCCACAGAGTACTTGCCCTGTGAAGCTCAGCTACAAGAGCACCCTAGTAGTCACCTAGTTTCCAAAATGTTGTCCTCCAGTGAGAGCTGCTTGCTGCTAAGGGCCTGGCCCCTGGCAATGCAGGTAGAAAGGAATCTCAGGAAGGCTCATCCTTTTGCCCTCTTGGCAGGGTACCCTTCAAGCACAGTCTCCCTCCCTAGGAGCACAGCGATCACTCTGCCCTGCTCTGCCAGGGAGGGCACAGTCCCCCTCACCTCTAGTCGGATCATCTTCTGAATGCTTAGAGCCTTCGTGGCCTTGAAATAGAGATGCACGCCAAACTCCGTGCGGGGAGCAACGATGCCCTCATCTTGTGACGCAGAGAAGTCCTCGCAGAGGTTTTCCAGCCCACTGACCTGCCAGGCCACGGGCAGTGGGGCGCTGTTTTGCAGCACCAGGGTCTTGCTGTCCCTCCTGTAGAGACAAGATGACACTCAGCACCGGTTGCTCAACGGTCGTGCTAGCCTTGCAACTGAATGCAACTTGGAGCAGCCCTAGCCATGCGTATGAAACCATATTTTAATGGTTTCTCTATGTCACAAGTCTGAGAGGTGAGGTCCTTGGGGGGCAGCTTGGTGTTACAAGTGTATCCAACAGAAGGCAGATAAGGAGGAACAACTGGACTGCTCTGCAACCAGCAGACAAGATACAAATGCATCGAGATGCCCATGGCACAGCATTGCTGCGGGGCTATGGAGCTCGTGGCTGTTATAGGATATCGAAGCCAGCGAGGAATGCTTGAGCGAGAGACTGGGAATTGCTGGGAGAAAAAGGGATGCTAGCCCAGCCAGCTGGGCAAAACCTCCCTGGCCTCTCCCTTGTCCCTGCCCCAGACGCTTCTCAGGATCCTACAGACTTCATATGCAAGAGTGGATTCAGGGCCCACAGGAGCGAAGATGGCACCAGGCTGCAGTGAAGTGATGGAGGTGACAATGAAGTCCTCCACTGAGGCCCTGCTGCCACAACAGACACAAAATAGGTGAAGGGCTTTGCATTATTACCTGTCCCGCGTCTTTCCTCAGCGCCTTCCTCCTCCTCCTCTCCACATTCAACTTCAGAGTCCACCTTGCTGGACTGGCTTTCCTCAAAAATGGAGGAGAGAACAACTGAGTTATGGGATGAGATGGTGTGAACAATCCCAGCAGAGTGCTTTCCTCCTTGATCTGACACAGACTGGACATCTTCAAAGTTTGCTGAGGAGGAAGGACATGGGGAGGGAAGAAGAGGGTGAACATGGCCAGGCAATCTGCTCTTTGCCATTCGCCACTTCGCATGGCCACATGCAAAAGACAGAAAATTTTCCCAAAAAGCAAACTCCCAAGGCAGTTTCCCTGCCCAGGGAAGCCTGCCCAGGCTGTCTCTGCTCTCAGGAGAATTTTGAGCTTGTGCTTTTGTTGCTGGGAAGGAGCAAACACAAAAGAGCTAGTGATATTAGACCTGGGTCTACCGGATGAAGAACTCATCCAGTCCTACTCCTTGGGGATGAGGGACACAAGGGGATAACCTGATTATTTCCCCAGTCCATGCTAGGCAGATATGAGCTTGCTTAGATTGCACTCAGGGCTGGCAGAGGATGCGCTTTCCAAGCCACAGGCTTTCACCCGGGAATTCCTCCACCAAGCTGGGCAACAGGTGGCTGCTAAAAGCATGGGCTTTCCATGGACAACAAGGTCATGGAGAGCTCAGGGGAGGTGGGCTGGACTGCCTGCTGTGTCCACACTCAGGACAGCCAATGCCAAACCCTCACCGTTGTCCTGGCCTGCTGGTTCCCCAGTCTTGTGCTTTGCCTGCTCATCCTGCAGTCTTTTCTGGTCCTGATAGTACTCCAGCACCTCTGGGGGCAGCTTCTCACCCGGGGCATGTGGAGGCAGCAAGAAGGCGCTGTGGCAATCATAGTCCTTGAGCATCCGCAGGATCTGTGTGTGTAGAGAAGAGAAACCATAGATGGGATGTGTTTCTTGACCTCCATCCCATGAACAGACTCCCCAGCCAACCCATCTTCTCCCTCATTCCTTCCTCCCAACAACACGGACTATCCAAGCCCCTCCACAGCCTGCCAGCCGAGCTGGCTAACCCTGAAATGCCACCAGGCTTTGCCCTGGGGACTGCCTCCGTCTCCCTGGCACAAGCCTGGGAACGCTGGAGCCCTGTGGAGCTATGGGAGCATGCACGTGGGGACCAGACCTTCCCTCTCACCTGCTCCTCAGCAAGGTACTGCTGGTCGAACTCCAGCGAGTAAAACTCGATGGGGAACTCGCATGGGCTCTTCACCACCACCGTCCCCTCCGCCCCACGGCTGTATGGCAGCACCGCTCCCAGCTCGAGCACTGCGGGGCTCAACTCCAGCTGTGGCTCCAGCCCCTGCCCCGAGAACTGCAGCTGGAGGGGCTGGCTGCTCTGGCAAATGTTAACCTTCAGCTCGCTTCTGTAGGACTTCTGAAAAGAGAGAAGTGCAGAGAGCTCCTCCATGAAGTCCCAGGTGATAGGGCCTCAAAGTTAACCCTTGCCCCAAGGTCAGGGATGTTACCAGTACCTGTAAGGTGAATGGAAAACAGATAGTAACTTATAGCAGGGGCTATGGCACCTGCATGCTGGCTCTGAGTGATTGGGATGAATACTGCTGTGAAGTGGAACTGCGTATTTGGGGATCAGATGGATCTAAGACAGACTACCACATGTTTCCACTAGTCATGAGGGAGCGCAATGCTCATAAGAAAGGTCCTCGTGGGTGGACTCAGCTCCCACAGCACTCAGGGGCTGCTTCTCCTCCTTCTTCAGGGTTATGATGTTGCCCAGATACAGTCCTGGAACTCATGCATCAGGCAAACATCAGCTACATGAAGGAGGCAGATGAGCTCTCACTGGCTAGAGATAAGGGTCTTCCTCTGTGCTCAATGCTTGGCTCTAAAGCCAGAGACAAGATGGTTACAGCTCTACTAGCAATTCAAACATCCCTGGGACGCTTCCTAGGCCTGGAAACACTCGTGTCCATACTGTTACAAGCTGCCAGTTTCCAAGTCATTGTGGCCGCATGCAAACTATCTCTGGGAACACTCCGTCCTTTATGCTGACTCCCAAACTACCTGGGAACGTGCAGGCAGGCTGGGCCAGAGCCACAGGGACCGCTGGCAGCATACCACTACAGGTGACTGTCCTGCCGTGCCCAGGAAGGGGTCTGGTGGCTGTTTTCTCTGCTGGTACCAGCAGCAGGATTAGCCTAGATCGGCCCTTCCAGGTTTAGTTATCCCCTGCGAGCGTGCCAGCCGCTCTGCACCAGGGCATTGCAGCCTGCAAACATGCCCATGCAAGGGGGAAGACGAGGGGAAACAGGCAGATTTCCCCCCATGCGCCAAGAGGGAGCCACACCGCAGTGCCCTGATGCTCTCTGTGCCAGCTCCCCATTGGCATTTCAAAGCCCCTCTCAGAAGAGTGCGCTGCAGGGGAAACTGAGGCACCATGGGTACGGGGCTTGCAGAAAGCTCCATGTGCAGGCAGACCTCATCTCCTCCTCCCTGTGCTGGGCTCTTGTTATCACACTGCCCTGCCGCACTTCCTGGGGGTGACACCGGCTGATCTCACCTCTTCTGGGGGGGAAAGCCTGACTCGAATGCTGCAGCGCTGTCCTGGGGCCAGGGCTCCAGCCGAGGGCAGCACCTTGAAAACACAGGGCTTGGCCTTCAACTCCTGCAGCAGCTTCTGATGCACCCTCACTGGCAAAGGTTTGTCCACCTGAGCACAAAAAACAATTGTGGGAGGTCTCCTTGGTCTGCGAGGACAGACCCTCGGGTCCTGCAGTGCTCTGAGATACTGTCACGGTGCTGAGAGCATCCGCATCCAGACCAGCCGTGGCCACCACTGCTCTAGAACTGGAGGGAAGACATATAGGCAGGGCAGGCAGATGGGGAGGCACTGTCCTTGGAGGAGGAATGGGGGAAGGTGGCAGAGAAGTGAAGCATCGGCTAGTGAACAGGTCCAGGCAAACCAGATTTGCTCTGTACTCTCTAAAGCTTCCTCACACGAGCTGTAGCCCAAGTGCTCAGGCAGCCACAGGGGCAGAAAAGGCAAGAGAGGCAAAGAAGACCCAACCAAGAAGTTAGGCACTACACATTTCTGTGCTTTACCTTCTTAACAGGCTCATTCATGGTGATGAACCATTTACAGGGGACCTGGAGGTGATTGTGGAGCTGCATGGTTTCTTTCTGGCACTGCCCACACTGGACAGCGAACTCCGGTCTGTCCCTGGAGAAGCAGAGGGACGGCACAGTCACGTTGGCACGGAGGCGGACGTGAAACGTGGGGCCTCTGGCTGCCTAGTGAAGGACAGAGCATCCAGCTGAGAGCCCAAGTGACATCTACTGCTGTCCCCAACCTGCTGCCTGCCCCAAAAGGTGGTGCGGGCACAGGGAGGCGAGGGACCATGAGGTACCTTGATGGGCAGGAGCACATCCACCGCTCCCAGTGGCAGGTTGACACTTGGTGGGTTGAAGCGCACTTCCAATGTCTTGGTCTTGCAGCAGGGCAGGTGCTTCACATGGTCCAGGTCCACGCTGAAACCTTGAACAGATGAAAATAAAGCAGCTGAGACACTCAAGCGACAGGAAATGTGTCACAAGCACGTTAAGGCCATAGGGGTGTCCTGGCTGGCAGGTCTGTGAAGAAGAGGGCTCTTTGCCTCTCCAGAGAAGACTGCCACTCTTTCTCCCATGTCACCGCTCCAGGAGAAAGGCTTTTCACAGCCAGAATCCAAGGTTCGCACGGTCAAAAGGAAACATACTAGCTGAGGAGCGCTGGTAATTCCTTTATCAGGCATCCCAGGGAAGGATGCGCAGACCTCTCCAAAGGAGAACTTCCAACTATGATTCCCCTGTGCTGTGGTGCTCCCTGGAAAACAACTTAGAGGAGACACCTGACCAGCCCTCAGGCACAGCGAGTCACCGTTTGATGGCACTGCAGCCTTACCTCAAGGCCTGTTTCGGAAGCCTATTTTGATACACCAGAGGACCTCACAGGCTGTTTTCTCAATAAAGGCTGAACAGAAGTGCTGTGACATTATGAACGCGAAACCAAAGCACTTCCAAAACACCAAGGGGCCATCTGTTTGCAATGCAAACCCACTGCGTGCACAAAAACTCAAGATGATGCTCACGGTAGCCAAGAGCAGAAGATGCTGAGAGGTGACCACGGTGATCAGCACAGCTCGCCCCTGCAATCACGTGTTAGGGCAGCCACAGGCAGGCCAGGTCTCTGGGCACTGCTGGCCAGGAGAACTCAGGCTCCGAGGCACCAAGCAGGGCGTACTAAGGAGGACAAAGCTATACAAACAAGCACTCAGGAAAACTCCCCACGTCCAGTGACTTAAGCTAATCTGTCAGAGACAGCTCCTTCAAGCCCACGTGAAGTCTCCCCAGCACTGGTTACCTGTGTCACACAGGACACGTCCGTCAGTGTGAAAGGACACAGGGAACTGCCTGGTGTTGGTGATCTTCATGATGTGTGTGTGGATGTTCCTGAGAACGACATAGCCAAAGTCCCGGACGTACTCGGGCAGCTCAGCTCTGAAAGGAGGAGTAAGGAGAGCCCTTAAACCACAGCCTGGCTATGTTTCCAAGTGGATGGAAGATGCCAATGAAATGGTTATTTCTGTATTCACTGCTGTAAAAGCTCAACTCTAGCCAGTGAAACCCAAGCCTGACCACCTGGTAATAAGTCTTTGGTAAGTCACAGGGAGGGTAGGTCCTAGGTTTTATCAGCTACCAATGGGACCTTAACAAAAAATTCATTTGTACTGCTCTGCAACCAGATCTGTCCCCAGAGGAGCACCGGTAAATGCAGTAATCAACACCCACAAGATTCATGGGAAGGTCCTTTGCCAGAGCAATCCCACTCAGGAAAACACCTAAACAATCTGTTTTGCAGAGCCTCTTCCTCCTGAACTGGAGCCTACGGTGCCCGTCCCTCCTCATGAAGGAGCAAAAGGAAGGACCAAGTTACCTAGGCAAGCCCTGCAGTCCCACCAGCACCCAAGCCACCTGATGTAGGGCTTGTCAAGGCTTTGTCAACCTGTGCCATTCCCTGCTCTTTTTGCTTAGTGGGATCTGTTAGTTGGAACAAAGATGCCAGCTTTGAGTTCCCTCTTTCAGAGCTGGTCAGCAGGGATGGTGTCTGTGCTGTCTGGATGGGCTTGACGGTCAGCACTGGACCCCTTCAGCTCTAAGAACAGAACCCATCATCGGTGGGGAGCTGAGTGCCCAGCTATTCCCAGCTCTGCAGGCACAAGGAGCTCTCAGGAGCAGGGGTGTGCCGCCGGGTGTTGCCCTCAGGGTGCCTGGAGATAGGGTATGGGAGTCCCCACTAACTTGAGAAGCCTCCGACGAGCACGCTGGTCAAAGGCAGTGTCCTCCGAGGGACCGGAGGCAAGAGCTTTCTGCTGCTCCAGGGCGTGTTCCTCTATCAGCACCTGCTCCATCTGCATCTGCAGCCGAGTGTCAAACTGAGGAAAGCAAAGACGGTGGCTGGTTAGCAAAGGTCCTTCCCAAGGGAGAGGCTTGTCTCTGAAAGAGGATCCCACCCTGCTCTTGTTGAGAGGGGTGATGGGGTCCTCCTGTCTCCCTGCTCAGTGTCTCTGACACCTCCTGCTCTCTTAGACAGGACCTTATCTGGGGGGAAATGAACTCCAGCATCTTTGCCTGTCCGGTCACTGTTATAAAAGCTGATCTGGCCAGACAAACAGACAGACAAGCCAGGAACCTTCCAGCGCTCCAAGTATTTGCCTGCCCCCAGCCACTGCCAAAGCAGCTTGGACAAAAGCTCTCTCCAAAAAGGAATCACGACAAAGCTGGTGCCTCTTGGAGACAAACACTGACAGCACGGTCCCAGGGTGCAGTCAGGCTGCTGCTATGAAGCTCTGTAAACCTGGCAGGGCTTGGGGTGTGAGCCACAAACACCCCAGCGATGACCTGCGTCTCCATTCACAAAGTACCATAAATTCAATCACATGAGCATGGTCTTCAGGATCTCTCCCTGGGGTAGTCAGGAAGCTGGTGCATCTACAGGAGGGACAACTACCAGAGGTGGGCAGCCCCCGGGGCAACGCTGAGCTGATGCGTGATCATGGCCAGATGCGGGCAGGGAGGTCCCAAGTGCCAGCAGGGCCCCGGGAAGCCTGCTGCAGGGTGCAAGGGGCCCAAGTGACACGGCAGGAGGGTGGCACGTGCCAAATGGGGCAGCAGCCGTTCTCACCACAGTGCCCGAGTTGTCCGTGGGTGGCTCCACGGCCACAGCCTCCCCCAGAACCACTGCTTCATCCCTCTGGCTGTCTTAGTCCATCTTTGCTCTTGCCTCTGAGGATCTTCTCATACTGTTTGTTTCCTGAAGGAAGAAAACATCCACAAATAGAAGTTTGGGCACAGCACCATGCCTATTTAAGCTGGGAAGTCCCACTCCCCAGATGCTGGCCTCTCCCAGAAACAAACCCCTCGAGCAATCTATGCTGCTACTCCTCTCTGAATCCTGATGTTCACTCCCACCCATCTTCCTCCCCACAGAGGAGCATCTCATCCCCTGCAATGCAATGCAAAGCCAACCCTGACAAAATCCCTGCCAGCCTGCATTACAGCTTTCCCAAGCTTTTCTGTCTAGGCATCATCTTTGCAGGCCACCAACAGATACGCTGGCAAGCTCTGCAGGATGGTTCCTGGGGCAAAGCCCACATGGGCTCGTCTGCTAGACACTCAGGAAGCAACCAGAGGGTTGAGTGTTGGTCTGACAGCCCTGAAACCTCCAGGCTTGCTGGAGATGGGTGGGAGCTGCCCTATGGCCATATGATATGACATGGGGGAAAAAGCCAGGGACCTACCTGGGGAGCAGACAGGCAGTGCTCACCTTTGGTGTTCCTGGGCAGGTCCAAGTAGGTCCTGGGAAAGACCCCCTCTCCTTTGAGGGAGATCTCTTTCGGCTCCAGGTGACCCACTTGGACCTGGAAAGTCCTGCAAAAGACTCCCGGCACTCCTGGCAGGTAGGAGACTTTCAGCACTTGCTCCTTGCCTGGTCCAATGTAACCCTGCAGGGCATGAGAGAAGAGGGAGGGAATGCAAACCAAAGAGGGACTGGTAGAGGGATGGCTCAGACGATAGACACGCCGAGAAGAGAAGGCAGGTTCTCAAAGATAAGAAAGCATCAGACAACATCGCCTTCTAGATCTCTTCTACCCAAAAGCTCAAGTCTCCTACACCAGGATGCACTGTGTCCTTCAGAGGGCTCGTAGGGATGCATTCCCACAGCACAGACTGCCCTGCGCTCAGCAGGAGCACAGCTCTTCTGCTAACGGTGTTCACTCTCTGCTAGCAAGAGCCAGACCGAAGAAATAAAAGCTCTTTTACCAGCCGCTGTGGAAGATGAGTGAAGTGCCTGCGCTCTCAGCAGAGCCAGCAGCAACTCTCACAGCACGTCGGTGGTTCCCAGGCTGCTGTCGAAGGGCCTCACCCCTTATTAACGACCCCAACCAAACATCTCCTGCCTGTGCGGTTACACCGAGGGTGCACGAGCCTATCTGGACTCACGATGACCTGCAAACATACATCTCTGGAAACGCAGGAGCAGGGACTAGGATGAGATCTAGGGAAGAAGGCGTTGCCAGGAAGGTCACCTCCTCTCCGGGCTTCCAGAAGGACTGTCCGATCCCCGGGCTGGGCTCACGCCAGCCAGGTCGAGAGCAAACTCAAGCAGACGGCAACACAGCTCGGGGTGACAGGACACAGCCGCAGCTTTCCTCAGCTCACCCTCTGCACGCAGGGCTGGACCCTCGGCTCCCCGCTCCCCTCCACGCTGCAGGGACAAGCTACTGAGCGGGACGGATCCTGCCACTTGGTCCCCCGAGCCCTTACTCCAGCACACAACACAGCTCCAGCGAAAGCGAGCCCTGTCAAGCTGCCAGGGCTGACAACGCTGTTACAGCAACAACTGCGTGGGTCCGAGCAGAGCTGTCTCTTCGGAAGCTTGCAGGAAGAGGGCATCAGCGTGTCATCCCTTGTAGGAGACAGGCATGGGGGAACATGAAAGCCTTTTGGCTTCCTCTTCCCATTGCAAAAAGTGTCCAAGATAGGAACACGGCTTCAGCTCAAAGTCATCCATGCAGGACTGAGAAGCTGGGATGGTGGGATGCTGCAAACTCCTCTCCTTGCTATTCCAGCCCTGCTCCTCCCTGGCCCCCTCACTGCCCCACAAAGCTGCTGCAGAGCAGCAAAGCTGGAGGAGTGAGGGACCGGTACAGGGGCTGTTACAGTTTCTGGCCAAAGAGCGTCATGCCCAAGCCAGAGAGTATTGAAGTCTCACCCGGTCAGTGCTGGCAGGGGGCAGGCAGGGTTTGTTACAGGCAGGGATGAGGACTAAGTCCTCTCCGATCACACAACCCGGGTACGGTGACCCTCGGGAGAGCCTGCACCGGCCAGCGCCAGTGCCGGCACAAGCAGAGAGCTCAGCAGCTGGGGTCCGGAGAGCTACCAAAGCACTCGTGCCTCCCGCCCGTGGCTGCTGAATGACAGCAGAGCCACCCGCCAGCAAAGGCCATTCAAGGCAGTCTATTAGGACCGCGCTTGCCTGACCTTCTCTGCCCCCCAGCAGCAATTGCTTACAGCCCTCTCTCTCCTGGCTGCTTTTGCAGGGTTTTTCATGGCTTTTTTCCCTACAACCCTCTCCTAGGCAGCCTGACAAAGGGCCAGGGTTAATCGCTTGTGCTACCTCCGTACTCACCGTGCTGGGCACGACCAGGGGCACGCCGGGCAGAGGGCTGTCGGCAGTGGCTGCGCTGGGGCTGAGCACTGCATAGGTGAATCCCACCTTGCCGCTGTTCTGCAGGGTGACCTCTGCTTTGGTGACTTTGTTAAACAGCTGAAGAGAGGACAGAGGAGCGGGAAGTTACAGACACAGGCCTGATGCTGGGAATCTCCTTCCTCTTTCATTGGCTTGAAAGGAAATGAACACAGCGCAGCAGCAGGGACCGCAGAGGACATATGGGCACTTGACTCTCCCGGGTTAACCCGGGGAACCCACAGCCGCTGGGTACCTCTTAGCCCGACACAGGAACAAATATTTACGGCAGCACGGAGGTGCAATAACAACCATGTAAAGACCAGTAACAAAGACACCAGGGGATACAAGCCCTCTGCGCTTTAAGGCGTCATCGAACAGCTAGCTGGAACAAAGAAGGAGGCATCAAGGCACTTCAGAGGAAAAGCCACCTGCATACAAGTACTTGCAAGCAAAACACCAGCAAAAAGGGAGACAAATGGTGCAACACATGCAAGACCAAGAGCTGGAAGTATCTGTGGGGTTTTTAACCAAAAAGAAGTGAAGTGGGGATTATTCTGGGACATTCTCTCCAGCTTCAGTGACAGGAAGTCCAAGTTAACTCCCTCCCTGGTTTCTTTTGTTGATTAATCAAGAGCACTGAAAAAAAGCATCTCCTTGCACCTCAGGCTTTAGGAGCAGATCAGTGTGTGGATGTCTCGGGGCATGTCCCTCTCGAGATCACTGCTGGGATCCTGCCTGCCCCAGGAGGCAGCGTTAGTAACCTTGAAGAGGAGCAACTCCCAACTTTGGGGCGGATGGAGATGGCCATTAAAAACCACCTTGGATGCAGGACGTATCACTCAAAGGTTGTACTTCCAAGCCATACAGCTGATAAAGTAGCTGAGAAGGGGAGAGAGCCCTAGACCTAGGTGGGCAGCAACCCACCGGCGATGGTTTCAAAGACTGCTGCCAAGAGAAGTGTGCAGTACCTTCAGCCCGCAGTCGATCTCCGTGGTGTCTAGGAGGTAGTCGATGAGCGAAGCCTCCCCACTCAGCGCGATCTCGTAGGTCGGGCCTCCCTCCACCTTGCACAGCGCTGTGACGCTGGCGACGATGTTTGTGTGGCCAAAGAAGGTGAACGTGACCCGCTGGCTCTCGCCCGGCTGCAGCACACCATACAGTGGCAGGATGTCAAAAACCTGGAGGGAGGGGAGGAGAGATCAAGATGTCGAGCATCCAAATTGATGCAGAAGAGCCGTGGCTTGAAGCAAAGGACAGACATGACTGGAGGGGCCTGCTCCTCAAACACAGGCAAAATCATCCTCATCTCATCCTGCATCCATGACACTTTCCAGTGGAGAAACCATGGGAAAAATCTCCCATACCCACCAATTAATACATTCATTAATACACTACATCAAAGTAACTTGGGAGGTCTCTTCTCTCTCTCTCTCTCTCCCATTTGCATGCTGCTCTCTCAAGATGCCACAGCAAAATTTACTGCAAAAATTTCCTATCGACCACTTGATTAGTAACAGCAGGATGAATAATGCCCTCCATAGGTGCCGCACAGGTAACATCCTTGGCCAACCCTACGACATGTCCTGCATGGCTTCTCCAATGACCGGTTGATTCAGCAGTGCTGTGCGACGTGCTGGGAGGGGTGTGAGGCCACTCTGCGAGCAGCTGAGGGCCACCAGTGGGAGCGGGGGCTACATAAGCAAGTCAGATTCCCACTTACCTCCTCCACTCCCAAGGTGAGGGGCTCTGCCTCCATGAACGGCATCAACTCCTTGATCTTCACCAGGCTCTGAGTCTCTGCAGCACCCTCCATCTCTGCAGCGCCTTCCAGCTCCGCAGCAGTGGACGGTAGCAACTGGAAAACAAGCACCATGAGCTGCAGAAAGCAGGCTGGGTGAGACCACTCTGCTGCAGGCTCCACCACCTCACCAAGCCAGGAGCAGCTGAGATGGGACCTGGGCGCAAATCAAGCAGGGGTATGCCCATGCCATCAGTTGAGCATGGGTCCAAGCCCACCCACAGATGAGACACGGGCTCCGTCTGCACTTCCTACACGCAAGCTTGCACGAGGAAGCTGCGTGCACCCAGCACTGAGTCCTGGCAGAGACCTCAAGGGTACTTTGCACCCTTGTGCCAGCCCGGCTTTGCTCACTCCTGCCCGAGGAACACACCGAGAACCCCATGCCGGGACAAGTTTGGTTTTCTGTGACAAAAAGAGGAACACAACTGCAAGTGAGAAGTATTAAAAACAGGAAAATAAGGACTTAGAAAGTGCTCAGCACAACTATCCTGTTTCAGATGGTGCTTATGTTTCATCTCACGCACTCATCAGTGCTGGAGAGCTGAGGATCTCTGCTCGGTCATTCTTCTCCAACAGCGCCTTCCTGAAGAAGGCAGCTGAGATGTTTTTCTGTCTTGCAGCAGCCGAGAGCTGGTATCGAACCTCAAAGGCACCATGTCTCAAGAGGAACCTCATCCCTGGGCTTCTGACCCCTATTTATAAAAGAGGGCTTTGTGACTGCTCTTGAAGTTTAAGATCACCCCCTTGTTCACTAATGTCAAGAAGTGCTTTGTGCTGTGGCCTTGACTTCAGCAGAATCTGCAAGAATATTTACAGGACATCCTTGGACCTAGTCAGAGGCTCCATCTCCCCAGTAGATAAAGCACTGGGGAGGGAAGAGTTTTCTCTCATCTCAATGCTCTTTCTACTGTCTCCACATTTTCAAACTTAGCAAAGCTTTGCCAAGCGTATATTCCCAAAGATGCTAACTCACATCTTTCCTAGGCCTGTGGTCTCCCACCTCCCCACGGAGGTTATATGGAGATTGCCTTGAGAGAGTGACACAAGCAGAAGACCAAACTGCAATCTAGAAGCATCCTTTGAATCCAGAAGAATCCTTTGAAGCAATTTTGGATCCTACTCAGACAGGTCCCCTTGTATTTCCCTGGTTTACTTCCTGGGCATACATGGCAACAAAGCAGGAAATAACGATGATTTCATGCTTCTATCCAAAAACATTCAGCCACACTATTCTTTACATCTACAGGCTATCATTTCTCCTGATTCAGAAAAAATGTGCAGAGTTACAACATCAAAACTGCTGATATTTGAATGTAAGCAGGTGCAGCTCCCCTCCTTGAACTTAATGTCAACACTGGCTCTTTCAGAGCCTCTTGGGCTCTCTTACACCCTTTTCTCTTGCCCTAGGAGCAGCCTCTGTCCCACACGATGCACAACAAGGTGCCAGCTCCCACTAGTACCAAGATCAAGCTCCAAAGCAGCGAGCTTCACCAGGAAGGTCAGCACATCAAAGGCAACTTTGTCTGCAAAGCCTTCTTTTTATAAAAAGTTGTCTCTGCGGCCATCACTGCAACACCGGCTCTTGGGGGAAGGCAGAAGCGTGAAAGCGGGTGGCTCCAGCTGGGCTTGAGAAGGTGCTACTTGCAGATCAGTACTTGGCACAGCTTGAGACAGGAAGGAAACTGGAAGCCCTCACATCATGATGCAGATAAAAGCCTCCTTTGATGTTGTAAACAAAAAAAAACCCCAAACCAAACAAAAACAAAAAAACCAAACCAAACCCAACGTGAGTCAGGAGAATCTGAGTGGCCTTCTCCAAGCAAAACTATCCTATTTCTCCCTCCCCAGAAGCCCCGTGTCCAGCCGCTGGCCCTGATGCCCAGCCCGCTCTCAGGGCATGTGGCAGCAGGGCAGCAAAAAGGGAGGTTGGCACGAGCACGGCTTTTTGGTGGCAAGCTGGGGGAGGCAACGCAGGTGGTAGGTGCAGAAGAAAATCTACCTTTGCTTCCAGGGAGTCCTCTGCAACTGCTGGCTCCTGGGCAGGATCCCCTGCTGCTGCCAGGGCTTTGGCCGGCTCCTCCGCACCCCCGTCCCTGGAGCTGCTCTCTGCAGACGCTGAGCGCTCCAACTGGCCTTCCTCCTTCCTTGGTGGTTGGGCTTTGATGAAAAATTTAGGTGCTGGAGGGCTGAACCTGGAAAAGAACATAACTTTGGTCACAGACCTGCAGTGGGAGGGAGGGGAACCTGCACCAGCGGCCCCTTAGCAGGATGCAGCCCCTGGGTGGGCACTGGTGGTGTGTGGTATTTGCCTCAGGCCACGAAGGTCTGAGAAAGCAGCTTTCCACACCAGCTTTCCTTCCCAGGGGAACCAGTACAGGGGCTACAGCAAAGCAGCAGCAAGAGACTGGGGCGGCAGCACATCGTTCTGGTGTCAGTGCCTGTGTAGGTTCTTCGTATGACATGACAACAAGTAGGGTTGGCAGGGAAGGAAGAGAGCTCCCGTTACAGATCTGCTTCTCCAAGTGCCTAAGCGTGGCTTTGTAGCTCCAGAGACAAAGCAGGATTCTAGGTTATGGGCTATGCAAAAAGTGTTGGTAGCATCTTACAGTCCCAGCTTGGCTGGAGAATGCTGCCTCTTTCTCAGCATCAAACTGGTGGAGATCACCTATTCCCTGCGCATCTAGCCTGACCACAGCTGGTAGGTGTTCTTTCCACAAGGGAAAGTTGAAAGCAATTTGTCGGATGCCAGGCAAACAGCTTGGTCTTTGCAAAGTACAAACAGGACACCGGGAAGAAGAGCTTCAAGGAGAGGGTAGAGGCGCACATACCTCATCTGGTTCACGTGGCTGTCCATCAGGAATGACCAGTGGTACCGGACAGGAAGTGGGCTGCAGTTTGTCATCCTGACATAACGCACAGCTTCGGTGTCATTCAAGAGGCACCCAAAGTCCACGGCCATGGTCGGGAAATGGAGATTGGGGAAGTAGACTTCTCCCCGAACGGTGACCTGCTCCTCCTGAGGGTGCTCGAGAAAGCGTATCTTCAGAGCCTTCTCTGCTACCCAGATATTCAAACCCTCTTCATAAGCAGGGTTAAATCTGATGGAGAGATGAAGTTCCTCTCCTATCTCCAGCTTCATGGGCTGCAAGGAGATGAAGAGTATTAAGCACCAGTGTGATGAAGTCCCAAGGTCTGACGGCATGAAAATGTAAATATTCAACGTGTGACCCCAACGTGGCCTTCTCAGTTCATCCTTCCTTTTCTTTACAGTGTGCGCCTGCCCGCAAGCACCACAACACTCTGGTCTGAGACTATCTCACGCTCATGCCTCTGGGCTCTGCATCCATACAAGAGGGAAAGAAAGATTGTCCTCCTGAATTCTGGACCCACAGAAGCTATACGCTGAATACATGACCAAACCAGCACTCTGGCAAGCCAGGGCCTTTTGCCCCGACTCTAGAGGAACATCTTTTTCCTCACAGCACAAGTGCAACGGCATTGCAGCCTCACCCTTGCAGGTGCTAGTCACTGGCACGGCACAGAAATGGTGGCCGTGCCTACCACAACACGTTTAGCAGAGTCCATACCCAACACCTTCCACCAACAATGGGGCAGGTGCCAGGGAGTGGATGGAGGAGCATCCTCAGCCTTCCTGAAAGCAGGGCTGCCCTTGAAGGGAGCAAGCTGCTCTTGAGGTTATCCAAGGATGGCTGCTGGAGAGCTAGGATGGTTTCCAGGAGACACCTTTACTACATGGCGTGCCCAGACCTAGTTGCACGCTCCCCTCTCCTCATGGCTTAGAGCCAGGACGCATTTCCCCAATTCAGATGATATTTCGTTTCCTTCAGCAACTCGTTTCAAATCTGATTTAGTTCAGGCCAGTCTACTGCTGATTCTAAAGAATAAACCTCTCTACCAGAGGACCTCCCAACAGAAATGCACCACCACACTCCTCCCTCTTCAAACCCCACCAGCACCAAGGTCCACGGCTGCTCACCTGAACATCTGCGGGGAGGGGCTGCCGGTCCGCATCGCAGATCACGAAGGGTTGCTCCAAGGCCGGGACAACGCTGAGCGGCAGGGAGGACATGTTTTTTAATGAAAGAGGCTGGTACTGAAGAGTTAGGACATCACTGGGTTGCTACAGAAACAGGAGACAAGGGAAAAAAACAACCTGAAGCGGCCACGGACCTCCTTCCCTTTTCTGATGCATTTCAAGGTTTTCAACCCCAAAAGAGCATACATCTCGATTTACTATTTTTATTCACTTCTACCCTTCTAGAAAGGTTTCCTTGAAGTAGATCAGATGCTTTTCATCTTTAGAAACTACAGCATCCCCCGGGGGACAGGGAAACAGTCTCACGTACAGATGGGGGGATAGGACCCCGAGAGGAGGCAGCTGCTTGAACAAGATCAAAAGAGAAAGTGAACCCAGAGCTTTTGTCTCTGCATGGTTTATATAAACTAGACAGGCTTTGGGAAACTACTTTGGGGTGTATTGACATCAATCAGCTGCAGCTTCGTAGTACTCGATAAATCAGAGCGTGTGGCATCAAGCAGACCACAGGCAGACATCAGGCAGAGCTGAAAAGCTTCTAATTAAATCTGAACTCCCTGCTCACAGGGTTTTGTGCTTCTCTGGAAGCCTGGGAACCAGAGGAGAGACCTGAAAACACAGAAACTAAATAATGAAGTATCTTCTCTTTTTCAGACACCTCACGGGAGAGAGAAAGATGATGCAGGAGTCAGGATCCAGAGACTAGAGGGCTCCTGCTTTGTGTTGATATTACCATCGCTGCAGCTGAAGGACATCTGCGGGTCCTTTGAAGAAAGTGAGGCTTGGGGAAATGCAAAGAGCATACCAAGAGCAGAGAAGGCAAAGAGAGACAAGAGATGACAGTTTTCCCTCATCAGCCTGAGGAGCTGACAGCTAAATCAGTTTTTCTCAGCTCCCCTACAGGATCAGTGTTCAGACTTCACTGTGCCTTGAAGGAGGATCCTCAAAAACCTCCCTTTATACTGAGTACAGAAACTGGTGTCTCTCTACAAGTGGCCACGATCCCCCTCAGCAGAGCAGCTGTAATCTCAGTTTTACTTCGGTGAAGTTAAAAACCAGTCCCATCCCTAAAAACATCCTCACTTACTTTACAAAGCACCTCAGGAGGGGTGAGGAGCAGGTTTAGCATCGCTCAGCTGCAGCTCTCTGCTCTCCCACCTGCAGCCCCAGCACACGAGGGGGCTGCGCAAAGCCCACGCTGTTCTCGTGGGTCCCACACGTCTCACCCTGTGCCCTTGGCTCAGCGGCTCAATTCTGTATCCACATCAAGAAAGGCCGAATACGGCTGGTGAGACTGTCCCCAAGCCCAGAGGAGCGAAATAATGATCGCAGTGTTAATGGCAAAAGCTTGGTCCTGCTCAAATCAATAGTCAAAGCCCTGAGGACTCGGACAAGATATTTAACTTCCCCCTTTGAACACAAGCACACACACCCCACGGGCTCTCAGTCATCAGCCAAGCTATTCAATGCCAGCATGCAATCCAAAGACTTACCTTCTCCACCCGGAAAGTGATTTCTCTGGAGGATATTTGCAGAATGGGAGCAACAAACTCGCAGGTGACGTCCACTTGCATGATCTGTGCCTTCCCTGCCTTGCTCCCCACCATGGCGTGACACAGCAGCCGCTCCTTCACTACCTGCATGCAAGAGTCACACGTCACCCAGCGGGTGCTAGCAGGGCGTCCAGAAAACACCCTGCAGTTGCTAGCCACCCGACCGTGGACATAAAGGATTTTGATAGCCTAGATAAAAACTGTGCCATGGGATCTTGGCCATCAACCATCAACAGGTATTACTGCCCTAAAGTGACAGTCACTCGTCTCCTCAACAGCCCTCTCTCTTTCTATGCTACACCCTATTTATGCTGCACTCAAACGTCCATACCGCTACACCCCAACATCCACAAAAGGCACTTGAGTCACGTGCTGTCTACAATCGTAATAATCCCTGCCCCAAATGATTCTTGTTTTGATGTGCCCCATCGCTAAGCATAATCCTTACAGAAAGCTGTAGGAACTGATTAAAAATACACATAACTATATTAAGGGAAACAAGTGGTAGAAGGGCCAACGCCAGCAAACCCTCCCTTGGAAGCTTAGTAGAAAGGATACATGGCAAAAACCCAAATAGCCAGCCTGCCTTCAGGTAAAGAGGGGATCACTCATTCCTAGGATGTACTGTGCCCTCCTAGAGCTGCTTTGAAAAGAAATCTCCCTAGGAAAGAGATGTCTTGCACTCCACACGAAAACCCTCTGCTGAAGCTGGATGCTCTTATGTTCAAGACTTTTTCCTGATTTCTCATGGTTTCACTTTCCCAAATTCCTCCCATCATTTCTCATTCTTCCCTCTGGTACAACACCACAACCCAACAACTCCTCGGAATCTACAGCCTCCAAAATCATCTGTGCTGCACGTGCAGTGCAGGCAGTTGGGCTTCTGGCCAACCGGAAGAGAATTAAGTTCCCAAGACCCCAAGTAAGGTGGAAAGCCCACTCCCAGGGTCTTGGCTTTGACTGCACGAACCAGGCAGCCACAGCTGAGCTCACAGATCCCCTTTGGCCTTTCCGGGCAAGACACCCTCACCAGTGCCCTGATCATTTTCCTTCCTTTCTAGTACCTTTTTCCCTCTTCAGCAAAACCTTTGGGCTCAGAACTGCACAGGGACAATCCCATCACAGTCAATTGAGTGAGTAATCAAGTCTTCCTCAAGCTGCCACTCAGGCAATCCTTTAAAAAACCTTTCAAAGCACTGGTACCAGCAGGAGCTTAATGCAGATTTAGTCCATAGTTGCTTAAACATCTGTGCCCAGTGGTCCTGGAGCCAGGGAATGCACACCAGGGGTAGCTGGCAGTTTCTCTGCAGAGTTGGATTTCCCCTGGAAAGAAGGGTCCAGGGAGAACGCCCAGTGACCCTGCTGAAATCACCCCCCCTCTCAGCTGCCATCCAAGGGTGCTGCAAGACCTGGCTGCCCTTGGGACACCGGGGCTGGCTGAGAGACTGGGGCGAGCTGTTCTGGAAATATTGACAAAAGTCAAGCTGTCAATTATAATGATCCCTGGGAAGAGGCTCCCACATGGGGAATGATCATTAGAGCTGACACACCCTGTTCGTTTTTTCTCCTCCAGGACTCAGTGCTAGACAAGCCCTCTGCTTACGTTTGTCTACAGAGGAAAAATGATGCTGCTCCCAGACACTCCCCCCCTTCACAGGTGGTTTGTTTTGCTCACTGCTTCCCCCAGATACATGACCTTGCATTTTTTAATCTACTTTCTGCCTGTGCCCCTAGTGTAAGTAGAACTTATTTGCCCTGCCCTTCCTTTCTGCCTCAGCACACGACACCTTATAACCTGCCCTTGGCCCCTGAAGTAGCAATACTTCCTTCAGCCCCCATTTTGGTGTCAGCAAGTTGGGTTTATGGTAGCTCTAGAAACACAAAAAAGCCTTAGCAACTGATGGTGGCCAGCAAGAAAAGCAACTGGTGCTGCCGTGGTAACTTGTGGCATTAAAACAGTTTCTGGAAAGCTCTTGCTCATTTTCGCAGGCAAATGTCAAGGGGCTGCAAAAGAACTCCCAGTGGACGTGATCTGATGGGAAAGGCTCAGCCCTCATGGGGGACCTCACCTGCGGAGTGCTGGAGAAGCCTTCCAGGGTCATCTCCACAGTCTTGCCCGGCATCAGCTCCATCCTCAGAGGCCGAAGCTTAAACACAGGGCAGGCAGGTTTGGGGTTCTGGGCGGAATCTTTACCCTTGGTGGTACCAATGGCAGGGAGACGATGATGCCGGTGAAACGGGCTGAAACCTTCTGTTGTCCAATACAGGTACTGGGTGCGTCGCCCTTTATTCGTCATCTTGAAGTGGTAGCAGCAGGGGTCCAGGCTAGAAGAGAAGCAGAGATGGAAAATGTCACGGGAGCTGCCATTTCCCAGCGATCACCCAGCTTCAGCACCCTGAAGGCATTATCCGACTGCACACTCAGCAATAAAGGCACCTCCAAAAAGGCTGACCTAGCTCAAAGCTACAGCAAGAGCCAGACCTTGGTTGCCCCGAAGTTTATCACCATCCAGCAGCTGCTCTGGTTGCGTACAGCAGGGAAAAGCTTCTTGAAGAACATTGTGGTGGGTTGACCTCGGCTGGATGCCGGGTGCCCACCAAGCCACTCAATCACTCCCCTCCTCAGCAGGACAGGGTGGGGAGAAAATAAGATGGAAAAAAACTCGTGGGTCACGAGAAAGGCAATTTAATACAGCAAAAGCAAAGGCCGTGCACAGAAGCAAAGGAAAAGAAAAGATTTATTCTCTACTTCCCATCAGCAGGCAACGTCCAGCCACTTCCCGGGAAGAAGAGCTTCAGTATGCTTAGCGGTTGCTCTGGAAGACAAACGTCGTAATAACGAATGCCCCCCCTTCCTCCTCCTTTCTCTTAGCTTTTATTGCTGAGCAGGCGTCGTATGGGATGGAACATCCCTTTGGGCAGTTTGGGTCAGCTGTCCTGGCTATGACCCCTCCCAAGATCTTGCCCACCCCCAGCCTAGCGGGGAGGGGGGAATGTTGGAGAGACAGCCCTGGTGCTGTGCGAGCACTGCTCAGCAGTACCCAAAACACCGGTGCCTTATCAGCACCCTTCTAGCTACCAATACAAAGCACAGCACTATGAGGGCTGCTATGGGGAAAAGGAACTCCATCTCAGCCAGACCCAATACAAACATCATCTCAGTTGCTGCAGACAGAGCATCACCAGCCTTTGGGGCTTAATAATCCGAGTATTTTTCCAAGGGGCTTCCTGCAGGTCTCGCTGCATCAGACACTGAGCTGGCCTGGCCTGGCTGCAAGTGGAGGGAGGAACAGCTTCGCTGCCATTTCACCTTCCCCTTGGGAGCTGCTGCCTCAGGTGGCTTCCTCCAAAGATGCTACTGGGGAGGCTGCAGGGTATACAGACTCATCTGGTGACCTGGGCACCACTTGCCTCACTGGTGGGATCCCCCTCATCCCCCCATCCCTTAGGGAGCAGCCAACCCTCATCGCCCCCAACATATCGCCCTCTGCCTCAACAGTGCAGCTGGGTTTGTGTTTTAGGGAGACAAATGCACTCTGAGAACACAGGATCAACAGAGGTTTTCCCAATACGAACACAGCAGCAAGACCAGCTCTGGCTGCTGAGGGAACGGAGCGACAACCAGAGATGAAGAACTAGAGCTAGATATAAAGCCAGATGAATATTCAATGGAAATTGATTCCTTCAGGTAAAGAAACACTAACCACAGGCTAGTCTGGAGTCATTATTTTACCCTCTATAAAGCTGAGCATGACCAGGAAATGAAGAGTTCCTGGAACAGTTATTGTCTTTTTGAAAGGTACAGAACATGTGGCTTACAAAATGCATGTCTGCCATAAGCAGCTAAATACAAACACACAAGCATATACTATAGAACAAACAAGTCTGTGAAACAGACTGTTAAAAAAAAATAATGAGGTTTACAAGTTTAGTACGAAATGGTGTGTGTTGTGGAGAGCAACGGATGAAAGCTCGGAGCAGCTCTGGGGAGATGCAGAATTTGTGGCTCTGGGAAAGCCCAACTCATCGGAGATGTTACCGGGGTCCCACCACAGCTCACTCGGTGGCAGTTCTGCAGCCGACACCAACGGCAACAACTCCAAACAGAGCCTGCGGGTGAAGGGGGGCAGAGCACAATGACATGAACCACCCCAACATTGTCCCCTGTGTTGTGTAGCCAATCTGCGGCTGCACAGAGCACAGGACACGCTGGACAAGCACCAACCTCCCTGCAACGTCCCTGCTGATGCGGATGGCTTGTGGATGCATATTTAAGTCCCTAAAAATCTATCCTAAATGCTTAAGGTAGGATTAACCTGCTCTTTCTAACCAAAAATGTAGGTATCAGAGCACTGTGGACCCTCTTTGCAGCCAGGGAAAGGAACAGGCACCTCGAGAAGATGATGCCTCTCGCCCCAAAAGGTCTCCAACACAAGGCAAGCAGCACTTTGCAAAGGCTTATTTTCCTCCCCTGTTTAGAAGGACGTGCCTGGTTTCAGACACACACGGTAGCATCAACAAATCCCCTCCTCCCAGCCAAGCTCTTTCAATCAATACTCTCAATTTATCCCGCCCAACCTCAGCAGACCTCTCCTCCTCTCCCTTTCAGAGCTGGGCCTGCAGCCACCCTCACTTGCCCATGCCCCGGGCTGCTGCTGCGGTCTCGACAGAGGAGACAGGGAGGAAAGCAGGCAGGAGAAACCAGGAAAGAGCAACTACGTCTAACAAAGAGCAGCCTGGCAGGGGAGCCGGGGATGACGAGTGAACTGAGGCATGATACAGGGCAAAGACAAATTCTGCTGCTCCTCCAGGACTCCCAGGCAGAGGGGAAATAAAGCAGCACCATCACTTTAGTCGAGGAGCTGCTAACAAGCTACCTCCACGGTTTTCCGCTGCTGCAAGATGATACTCCGCAGTGAGTGAAAAAGCAAGCCATGTTATTGCAAAGGGAAATATGTTTATACTCGTAATGTAGCGTTTTCCAGTCGGAGGCTTCGGGGACCTACTGTTCTTCCTCCGTACCTTTATTCGATGAAGTGAGGAAATAAATGCGTTATAAGTAAGGGCAATTCAGTGACAATTTAGCAACTGGTGTCCATTTTAGCGGCTTTTGAGGGCATCTAACGTCTTTCAAATGGCCATAAAATGCTTCTAAAGGAATTCTTGTGGCTTCAGTGAAACAGAGCCAGGACCTTGAGCACGGAAGGAGAACTAGCCTGAAGGACTACAGCAAAACTCCTCCTGGCTGAGCCCACGGCAGAAGCGGGAGCTGAGAGGTAGCCTACCTGAAGTGGCGTCCCAAGTTGAGCTCCGGACCAAAGGGTTTGTCGGTGACAATGGTGGTGCCGATGCCGACAGCCCGGACAGGGATGACATAGGAACGGCTGTTCTCTATGAACAGGTTCACCTCGTCCCTGAATTTCTCCGTGTCATCCAAGTTTGCGATGATGGTCACAGACACCTCGGTCTCGGGGGGGATCACTCCTTTACTGGGTTCAATCCTCCAGCGCGAGCGTTTGCCAGCCTGCAAGACAAGCCAAACACTAACTTAGCATGGAAACCACGGACCCTGGTCTCTTGTGGGGTGCAGGAAAAGGAAGGACTAAAGATACGAGGGTAAAAACCAGAAAGGCTTCATTTCCCTAAATCTAAGCTACGGTGTCTGCAAACAGCAACTATGCAGGAGCTTATACAACCTGTAGTTTACCCGCCTTTAACAGACTCACTTCATTAACCCCGTTTTGCCCAACCCAAGAGATGCTCATCCTCAGGAGAAGGTTATTCCCCCTCCTCTTTTGGTCTCTCTTTTGCAGTGTGCACCAAGGGAAGCTACTTTCTCTCTCCTGCCTTCCCAACCACGGTGGCCGGGTTTGCATCAAGGCTCAAGGCCAGAGGAAGCCAGGACTGCTCAAATCCCACCGTGGCAGCCACGTGCCTGGGGGATACTGCTGAGAGCCTGAAGAATAACTCTGCAAAACCGGTCGTCTCTCCCAAGAGTTAGGCAGTGCTTCTCAACAGCCCCTGAAGGACTGAAGCACTCGGTCCCCACTGATCACCAGCTGCAGCGAGGTGTCCCACTGTCCTTGGCTTTGAAACATTCAGCTCTAAGTGTTTACAGCAGGGCAGTAAAGAACTAAGCAGAAAGAAAGGGCAAGACATGCCCTGTGGGCATGGCCGGGGCTTCCCAAGCATTCTCCTCCTCTGGTTTCTCATGCACCTTGCGCTACGGATGGGGCAATGAGGGGGCTGGACCCCCAGTCCATTTAAAACCACAGTTGCAGGGAGCAAGCTTGCAGCAGACAAGGAGAAACGCATGCAATGTCCCCTGGCCAGCATGAAATGCACTGGGATGTAGATGTACGGCTTCAAAGTGTCCATCACGGTGTTAGTGGCACATGCACCCCACAGTTCAGTGCTGTGTTTGGGACGACAGGCACTACTCACCCAAAACACCGCAGTATTCTAAGAGAAAAGGCTTTTTTCTTCTTTTTTTAATGAAAAGCAAGGATGAGCTTGCAGGCCTGACATGATCCAAGTGCCTGATCCAGGTGAAGTCAGCTTGAGTTTCCGTCTGTCAGCCTGGTGGCACTGAGCTCTAACAGGACACCAGCCAGCCCAAGGGAGAAGAACACCAGCAAACCAAGCAGCACTTCAAAGTCATGGAAAGCATTTTAAATAAGCCCCCCAAAACGACCTCTGCTAACGAGGGTAAGACTAGCGGGAGGACAGGGAAGCAGTAACTTGCTGAGCATTCAGGGTCCCGGCAGCGTGGGGAGGTGCCCCAGCTATGAAAACTCCTTAGGCTGACTGCAGGTCAGGTCTGCATGCCTGCATCCCAGGATGGAGCATGCCAAAGGCATCAAAATTATTCCAGGCACTGGCAAAACTAATAAACTCAGTTCCAGGCTCTTCAAAGCCTTCCCTCCCCGCAGCCTGCGCAATTCGCTCAGATAACAACAAAATCGCGCATCAGCCAGAACAAGAAACAGAATCACTAAAGCAGCATCCTTTATCGGCACTGGTTTTAAGTTTATCTCCTTGGTTTGCTGTCTCTCCATATGACCATTTCTTTAATAAGGGGAATGTCATCAAAAGCTTGAGATAATATGCAATGAAATCAGGAAATGAAACAAAACCTGCACTAAATGAGGAGAGAAGCAAATATGGGAATGGGAACTGCACGTTCTCTCCTTGCTTACACCAAGTTTGACCAAAACTCTTTATATGCTGCCTGAAAATCACTTGATTCTCTCCAGGGAATCCCAGTGAGAAGATAAACAGGAGCAGCTTTTTTTTTTTTAATAAACAAAACATGGTCTCTTCTGCAACATCAGCTCCAGTTGAACCTGAGGGCAGCTCATCCCTGGGAAGGTGGAAGGGGATCTGCTCTCCAGGCACTCTCCTGAAGACGACAACACATCTGGCTGGATGACCGCTGCTGGAGACCACGCGGCAGTGAGCTCCATCAGGAGCACAGGGCTCTGGATTAGGGAGGTCAAGGATCCCGTCAAAGGAGACAGGACCCCAAAATCAGGAAACAGAGCACCGTCACTAGAAGGGGAAGTCCCAAGAAAGCTTTCCTCTCTCCTCCCTCATTACAAGGCACCAGGAAAACACCATTTGCCTCCCTGCGGTAGCACAGAACACACCCAGCACGGTGGTTATGCAGGCAGAAGAAAGCTGCCGCTGATGAACAAAAATTGCACCCTAGGCCTTGTCTTTTCCTTCCTGATCACACAGGTGTGATACGCAGCTGCCTTCTGTGATGCTGAGACATGTCATTCTTGGTAGCCAAATAAAAGATGCCTGAGGAGACAGAGTGACAACAAACAAGTAGGAAACGATCAAAGAAAGATGCTTTTTTCTCTCTGCCTTTCTGCAGGGAAAGCAAACGCTGCCATTAATCAATACAACTCTTTTGCACTTGTCAATACAGCAAAAATCAGACACTTAGGGAAACAGGAAAAGAAGATGACAGCAGCAGCAAGGAGGAGAAACGGCCACTTTTTTCAGCAGGTCGCATCAGCCCCCAGCTAAGCTGCAGCAGCTCCTTCATGTTGACCTATTCCTCCAGTCTTTTTTACCACAAAAAAGGCAAATCCTCCCCTTGCGGGATCCACAGGATGCTCTAACAGGGCTGCCTGGCAGCTGGGAAAGCAATCTGACAAGGAAAGGTACGGCAGACAGACACAGGATTCAGTGGATGAGCACGGGATGACACGCTGGCCCCAAGGGTCACAGCCCTGCAGCTACCCCGGCAAGCAGGGATAAGCCAACCAAGGACTAGGGTATGAAGTCCCTACACTCCACTACAAACCCAAAAAGCCCCATCTCAAGGCACAGCTTTGGAGGGGTTTTTTATTTCCTTCCTTCTGGTGGCAGAGATGCTCAGTGCTGCTCCCCACAACTCATCCGACAGACACAAGAGGGGTACGGGGAAGCCTGTGCACGATGAGGAGTACTCCAGGTAATTCCTTAAGTCTCTATCCCAAAGTGAAGTTTTCCAAAACAAACATCTCTGCTTGCTCAGATAATGCTCTTTTCTCCCATAAAGCAAGAAGAAAGCTCGACTTGACAGGAACAGCAATTTGCATGTGGTGGCCATCTGCATTACAGCATTTCCCTTTTCTGTTTTGAACAAGACACCAGCCTTTTATTTGCCCTGTTGCTGCCCCTTAATCTAATCTCATTCAGGTTGTTGAGCTGCCAGTCAGCATGCTGTAGTGTTGCTGATCCAACACTGCTCTGAAAATTTCAATCAAGAGCTCTTTCTTTCGAGTGGGGACCGTGATCTAGAAGCCTAACTGCAAAGAGCCAGGGTTTTGAGATTAGCCATCAAACGGGAGAGCACATCCCACCCAGCCTCAGCACCCGAGCCCTTCCCGCCTGCATCAGCCCCGCTCCCCCTGCCAGGGAAGCAGCCAAGCTCTCCTCCTGCTAGGCAGCTTGTCACGCTAGGCAGCCTCCATGAATTAAATAACCTTCTTCTGCAGCTAGTCTCCAGAGATGCTCTGCAACGCTACGGAGTCCACAGACTCCGTCGCTACACCACCCTTACAAGCATATCTTTGGGCAACAACCCAGTGGGGTGACCCCCAGTAGGGGTGAAACTCACCTCACCACCAGCAGTTGGAGGACAGACCTCACACCCTAGTCTCTGTCGTCAGCTGGAGGTTGAGGCAAAGCAGATGCAGACGGAACAGGGAAACCACAGGGAAACCCATGCCCTTTCAGGAGCAAAGGGCCACAGGGTTCCCTTCATCGCCTAGAGCTCCAAAAGCATGACTCTCAGAGCTAAATACCTTCCACAAAACAAAGGGACAACTTGTAAAAGTGATCCAGACTCATTTCTGCCTAAACATCTATGCAAACTCTCTATTTTACTGAGGGGTTCCCCAGAGAAAACCGCCCCCAGAGCCAGGCTCCTCTTCCCGTGTTGTGATGGAATATCTCCCTTTCTCCCTCGGGGAGCAATATGGAAATGTTGCATAGAAAGGTCAAGTCACAGGCTGCTATGGACCATTTTTGCTGGAAAAGCGCCCCACAGATACTTACCATCTCTGCCCAGAAGGATGCAGGGATGACAGTCTGATTGCAGAGGCGGAGAGTTTGGGAAGCATCTTGTAAAACTTGGATACGGCCAAAATTTATTTTACTCGGGTGCACAGAGACAACTGGTCCTTCTCCAACGCTCACTAAATGGATCTTCTGCTCCAGGAAGCAGGTAGGAAAGATCAAAAAGAACAGGGAAAGTTGAAAAAGATTAGACAGCTCTAAGGGTACTCCTAGACTGAGGGATAACGAGGGTGGTTTGAAATTTCCAGTGTGGTAAGACTGAAACAGAAGGCCTGGAGCACGTGTGGGATCTGGAGCCATCCCATCTGAAAGCCACAAGCTCCCGGTATCAGGGGGTAAAGAAACCCAGTTTCCCACGCTTGCTTTTTCACACCTCCTCCACACTGTTAGCTCTCTTCCCTGTACCCTGTGCCTGCTCCCACCCCTCTTCCTGCTCAGTCTTGCCCCAAACCACCCTCCCTGACTTCTGCTGCTGCACAGCCCCACTTGGAGACTAACTTCGTTAACACTCCCAAAGTGACGCCTGTGACAACCAGCACAAGTCAGAAGCAAAGCAGGCTCTTCAGAGTACAGATCGTGCAAGTTACTTGCCTCTGATTTGTGCTTGTGTGTATTCCTGGTATTATATGAATAACAGACATAAATTCTAGTGGGGGGAAACCCTTCTTCTGAGGGGAAGCATGCCTTATATTTACGAGCAACTCTTTCGTCAACCTTCACATTTCCCTGCAAAGCCTGCGTTGCCTGGCCTTCCCGTTGACTGCTTTACATTGCACACCCACAAGGGCCTGGGCTGAGAGGTTCAGTGGCATCCAGGGGATTTAGCAGCATCATTTCCAGTCCTTTTAATGGAAGTTTAAATCCCTCAACTACTTTCAACATGTCAGCCTTCCTTTCTGTTACAGAAAGCTTCAGGTTCCCAGCAATCCTCTGACATCCTCCTTCAGGCTCAGACAGATGACAAGACACTTTAAAACAGCTGCTTCAAAAGTTAGTATCCTTTTCATTTAAAGTGTAACTAAATTTCATCTAGATTTCAGCTAGATGAAGCCAGGACACTACATACAACGGTCTCTTGACTACATTTTGTTGTCGCTGCTGCTGTTGTGTATGCAAATGGTGTGGAGACTCAGGTGTCTTTGGCTGGGACTTTTGGCAAAGAGATTTGATGGATATTTCTCAAACATGATGGGCCTGACCTCAGAAAAGCTTAAATCCAGCTTTGGACAAAACATCACTTCAGCATGTTTTCTTACGTGCTTGCTTTAGCAGGATTCAGGGAGGTCCCTGTGCGCTCCTGAGCAAAAGCCCTAATGAAGCAGCGGTTGCTGCTCATCTAATAATACAGCAGAGTAGGAGAGGCAGGGATCGTGCTGCATTTTAGACTGGGCTTGTTATCCCATCTCACATATCCATAATGAAATGCTGTGTCAGACACTTAGATTACCACCTAAGAGAATACCATCCCTCCTCTTCTCTGGGCATGAGCCATTGCTCATGCCACGGATCCCTTCTTTCCTTGTCCACGCCAGCCATCTATTACAAGTTCTTGTTTTCCCAGGAAGAATCCCTGTACACTTTATGCCCCACCAAGATGAGTCGCACAAAGGCACACATCTCGCCTAGCACTCACCAGCGGGGATCCTTCGCTCCCAAACACCGCGACACGAGCCACTGTGTCCTGCTCTCCCAGTACCTGGGCTTCCAGTGTAACTGGGACCTCCACCAAGCTGCGAGGCTGGATAATCCCGCATGGCGTGGGGCTGGAGTACCACACAGGAGCATCCTTCTTGTGTTCCTGTAAGGCACAGAATCAAAACCAACTTTAAAGCTTCCTCAAAGGTCACTCTGAACTCCTTGACATCTACCACAATGACAATTCACGCACATTTTTAAAAATCCCTAGGAGAAAGCAGAAAGGCACAAAAACAGATGCAAGACTCGTATGGGCTTAGCATCCTGAGGGGGTCCGAGAGCTGCTGCATGCACAAACACCTGCTCCTGTGCTGGCAGCCTCCTTGCAGCAGCCTTTCATGACCTTCTAAGTTCTCCTACGGGAAAGCACCCCAAAGACTAGACTATGAACTGCTTCCTAAAGTTTATATTCACACAGGTTCCTATTTAACTGCTTTCTAAAGTTTCTATTCAGGTAGGTTCCTGTTCTCAGCAAACCTTTAGGTTTGACTAGAAACCAGCAAGGTCTTCTCCAAAACTCCTTTTTTCCTAATATACCCCTTGACAACATTGGAGGAAAGGAGGTAGATGTGATGCCAAACCTGAGGAAGAACTGCGTAGCAGCCTGGGAGATTGCTGTCGTTCTCAAGCGTCAGCATCTGCCGATACGGGTACTTTAGAAAGCACCGTCCTAATGTCACGACCGGGTTGAGCACTTGCAGCCGAGGAACGACGCATCTAGGCAAAGAGATGACCAAAAGGGAATTGGAGATACTGAGAGAATGTAGAATTTATTTAGTCCCCAAATAGCATGAAATGACGCATAACACGTGTCACTGTCAAATGGACGTTTAAGACCCCCACAGCAATAAATTGCCTTTAATTTCTTTTTATACAACAACCTCTTAAAGGAGGAGCAAACCCTGAGTCTCAGCATTGTAGAGGCTGCCAAGTGCCCAGGCAGAGCACTGTGCCCTGTCCCAGAGCTGTCTGATGGGCACCTTTGCCCCAGGAGGCTTGCAAAGACACGTTGCACCCTCCTGACGCTCCCAGCAAGGCATGAGCTCCAGGGGAGCCTTCCCACCCATGACCAGGGCTCACCAAGCCTCAGGGAACACAAGACCCCAGAATCTCAGTAAAAATTACTCCCTCCTCTCCCATACCTCTCTTGCCCTGCCTGAAAACTCAGCCATTTACCCCAGCAGCAGAGGGCACAAGCCACCACCTGCCTCACGCAGTGGCTGGCCACCCCTTCCCCACTTCTGTAGCCACCTTGCTCCTTGACCCTCACGGGTCCATACACTGTCTGCTCCCATTTGCACTTCTTTTACGGAATTGCAGCCCAGGCACTGACTGGAAGACTCTGCCTCTTGCAATTCAACTGACACCCACTGCAGCACAACAGCATCGAATCTGGCTGCAGCAAGAACAGCTTTTGGCTTAAATCTGAGAACATTATGTCTCAGAAGAACCAGAGGAAAGCAGAGAAACCTGAGCTCACCTTCCACATCAAGGACTATTTTCCCTGTCCTAACATCTTGCCTCTACTTCCCCTCACCAGTCCTGACACAAGCCCCTTCCCCATTTGCACATGCCTTCGTTAACTGAACCAGACACCAGCTTTCAGCAGGCTGATGGCTGCGTCCCAAACGAATGTTGCATTTTGGTCGCAACCCAGCACAAGTCCACCACTTGCAGGAAGAAGGAGGGGCAGCCCTTGGGAAATTTCTTACACCTCAAGCACCAAAAGCCAGGCCAAACATGAACATAATTACTGTTCCCTTTAGAAAAAGGCTCAGCCCCATGCCTGTCCGTTGAGCACAGGTGCTTCTCAACGTGGGCTGCTTTCAAAGCACTGCTGTTCTCCTAGCTAGCTGGGTAGAACTAGCTCATTAAGCAACGCTTCTCATTTGGAGACGGAGCCAGAAAACCGCGTTCAAGGCAGTGTGCTGGTGGGGGGTGCACGAGGAGAGACGATGAGCTGCAAGGGAAGCGGTGATACCTGGCTGTGAGAGGCAATGCCAACACCTCCTTGCCAACACCGTCCACGTCCACCACCAGTGCCAGCTCGTATCTCTTCACGGTGTTGGAACACAGGGTGACCTGGGGGAAGAGAAGACCATTAAATACTTCATTGCTCCCAAAAGCCATCGTCCGTGTGTGGTGTCCTCCGGTTCTCCTTCCACAGTAAGGAAAGGGAGGATTTTGCCCTAATTCTTCTGCTGGTCCACGTACAGAGCACAGGCTCTGCAAGTAATAGAAGTCTTCTGACAAGATCTGCTTTGCTAAATACACCATGCAGTTATCAGGGTATATGCAAGCTAAATTAAAGCACAATTAGACTAATGCTCTACTCACCACTGCATTATAATTAAGGGACCAGTTTGTAATCTCGACTAGAATAGCATAAATCCAGAGGACATCTGTTGCCTTGAACAGAACGAGTTCAGCTTTACAGGGGGAAGCTGAGAGCAAAACGTGGCCCAGCAGATGCTGTGCAGTTCACGGCTGCCAGAGCTTTTGCAGTCCCCCTTGGGGATCGCTGCAGTGAATACAGCTCCTCCTGCTCAACAGGACAGGACAAATTAGACTGGGAAGAAAGGCAAACTGCTTTATCCAATGACATCTCTCTTTTTAACAGCCACCTTCTGTCCTCATCCTTCCTCTGCCCACTTTAAATCCAAGAGATCGCTCTAAGCAGCTCTCAAAAACACAGGAGTGGCTTCTGTACCTGACTATACGGTACAAGACCTTCCGCTCAGGATTTTGGAAGCAAAACGGTGCTCCTTCTGAAACGTCCCAGAGTAACCCAGCCAACAAAAGCCTAACACTAATGCATATATCTTACTCGCGTTATGCTGGCAGCACTAAAGCCCTCTCATGCATCAGTGAAGCTTCAGCTCCACCTGCTGAAGCACGTATGGCCGGACTCTTCCCATACCTGGATATCCACGACCCCCTGGGAGCGGATGGTCCCTCTGCACGGCGTGATGGTAAATTCGGTTGGCTTCACAAGACCTTGGGCTCCCCTTCTCCAGTATGAGTGAGTGTTGTCCGACACAGGAACAAAACTGGCAACACTGGGCTCTCCCGAGCCGTCCCCAGGAATGCGAAGGTTGAAGGTCATGGGCACCAAGGAGGTGTTAGTGAGGCGACACGACAAGGTGCGAGGAAAGCCTAGGAAATGACACAAATATGAATTTACGCCCCAGTTATCCCCCTGAGTCCTGGTGTGAATATCCTGTTAGGATAAAACTGTGCCTGGAGTTTAGCTCTTTTCAATCTGAACCACAGCTAGTTGAGGAGCTAAGCAAGGAATTCATTGTCACTTAAGCTCTCTTTTATGCTGATCACAGAGATTGTTTCCTTGGCAATGCCTACTCTTAGCGATGCCGAACACCGGAATTTTGTCTCTCTTTACCTGAGGAGCGCTCTCACATGCCCCAAAACCAGCATCAGTTATTTCTCGCTTATGAGCGTACATCCAGACAGACCATTTTTTCTGAAAATTCAGTCCGTAACATTCCCTGTTAACTCCACGAACACTCCCACAGTTTTCAATATATAAAAGCAGTGTATTGTCATCGAGGAGAAGCTCCAGTAAAAGAAAGGATGGATGCAATTGGCTACTACAGCACGATGCAAAGCACTCTAATGCAGTTTCTCTAGGCAGCATCCTCAAGGCATCTCCCGTTTGGGGGCAATCAGAAGCAGCCCACTTCACAGGAGGCAAGCCTGATGCTTGCTTAGAAATTAGCAGGAACCGTGTCTCACCTCACCTAACAAATGGGGACATCACATCCATGCTGCACACTGGCTTTGGTTACTGCCCGCAAGGGTTTACATCACTTTAGCTTGGATACTTGCTTTCCCTAATGGAAAAGCAGTGATACAACCACACCTGGTGGGGATGTGCTGCAGAGACAGGACATCAGCCCACAACCTGCTCTGGAGTGGACATCTGCCTTGGATGGACAGCTCTGTGAGAAGGAGACATGTCCCATAGCCTGCTTACCAAGCGTTACTTGAATACAGATGGGGAGGAAAACCAACTGCAGACACAGCAGGTAGTTCATCCATGCCCATCGACAGTGACCACTGCCCACCTCCAGCAACTACTCCAGCAGGGAGGCAGGAGACACACAGAAAGGACAAACACAGACTTCACAGTCCCAAAGGAGACCGAAGTCTCCAGGGGCAGACAACAGTCAGCAGCAGAGCTAAAAGAAGCAAAAATGCAGTAGCTGCCTTCAGCTCAAAAGGCCTTATTAACGAAATCAGATTAAGTAGGATGAAGCTCTTATTACATAACCATATTTCTGCCTGGTGCATTTCTGGTTTTATTTCTTCAAAAGGAAATAAAGAAATGGCAGAGTGGTGACGTAGGGAGGGGAGGAAGCAGCTCAGGAAAGGTAATGAGCTTTCTTAGAAAGCCCATGAGCAGCATCAAAACACAGAGGCATCCTGGGTGCAGAATGATAATGGCCCTTCAATCACAATTGATTTCACATTTCAACTTTAGAACATCTCAGTAAAAAGCCTTTTGTGAGACGGAGGTGGAGAACGAGAATCTGCACTTTAATGGAGATGCTCTGGACGCTCAGCCACCGGCTCCATCAGCAGACCTGGGCTTTTGGCAGGGAAGGAGAAGGAGCCCAGATCTCAGAGGACATCAGTGCCCGATGCCGAGCTATTGCTTGGGCCTATTACCTGGGAGGTGAGAATGAGGTGCCCTCACAGCACTCATCAACATCTCACACTGAAGGTCAGGTGGGGAAATGGTGTCCTCCCCTTGCAACATGCACATTCACCCAGAGCAGCTACAGGCTAGCATGGGGCTTCAACTCCCTTCTCCTGCAGTCCCATCCCCTGGGCCCTTCTGGCACAAGGTCTTTCACAGCCATTCTGCTGCCAAGCATTGGGAGGTTGGGGCTGAACAGACTATGAGGGACACCAGAAAACACTGACTTTCTGTTCCTTTGGTCCTATCTGACCTCATGATGGCACAACACTGCCTAAGCCACCAGCAGCCCTGGTTTTAACACCTCGAAGGCTGCTACGGAGGAACACAAGTGACAGGTGCTCTTCTGTTCAGGTGCTCTGTTTTGGTGATGCACAGACCTCTCAACCTATGCTCCAAGCCCAGGGCACACTCACCGAAAGAGACGTCACCGAAGCGGAGGGAAGGTACATTGAAATGAAAAGTCGGTCCGATGACACAGCCCCTGTGAGGACAAAGACAGGCAGAGGAGGCATTGGCTTGGTTAAAGAGAAATGCAAAGTGTTCGGCTTTCGTTACTGCTCGGAGGGATAAATGCTGGTCTCAGAACCACAGCGGGTTTCAAATCAACCCGTCGCCTTTCTGCTCAGCACAGCATCCATGTGGACAGGAGACAGCCCAAGCAAAGTGGTCAGCAGCTGATAGCTGCTGATGTGCCTTAGTGCACCATCTCAGGCAGGGTATGCCCCCAAGTTGCTGCTGGCCTGATGAAGGACCCTGAACAAGTGATGGCTCCGTGCCTCAGTTTCCCTATCTGTAACATGATGACACAGAGGTCTCCACGCAAAAGTGGACCCATTGTACTAGCTTTGCCAGCTGCAGGTTCTCTGCTTTGGTATTTCTTTGCTGGAACTGGTATTCCCATGGAGTATATGAACATCTTGTCCTCAGATCATCTTGATCCATGCAATCATGAGGCATGCAGGATTTGGAGGCATGAAGCCAGGGGAGCTCCCAGACACCCACTGGCCACAACAACAGCAGCAACAATTCTACACAGCGGACAGCTGAATCTTGGGGAAAAGGATCAGCTTGTCATCAGTGCACCAGCTGACACATCCAAGAGCAACACACGTCTCCAACCACCGAACACGGGTGTCCTGAACCCACCACACCTCCTTACCTGTCCTTAAATTCAGCAGCCAGGCTCCAAACTCCAAAACTCACCAAAATCCCCTGAAATCAGCACTTGGAGCTGCACAACAGCCATTAATTTATTTCATGGTTGATGCCAATCAATGCCAGCTCTGCCTCTCAGTTAAAAATCAAGGACCACAGTGAACGCTGCCTCCTAGTTTTAGTCACAGGACTGCCACTGACTCTGTTTGGCACATGACCAGACTCAAGCATCCCGCAGGAGGGACCTGCGTTCATCCGTGGTGTCCCATTTCCAGCATCCCTTTCTAAACACCAAAGAAACAAGCATTCAGGACCTTGTAAGGTTGGGTTCCTTCCCAAGAAGAATCACCTATGGTTTGGGCATCTTCTGATTGCATAGTCAAAAAGCACTCAAAAACTGACTTTCAGGAGTTTCAATCCAATACTAATTCTCGATTCTTGGAGCTGAAGCAGTTCCTGAGACTAAGTCAGGGAGCAAATCCCTGATGATGATGATGATGAAGTTCCCTCTCCAAGGACCTCACATAACCAGACCTAACCGCCCAAGCCCTAACACCTTGCTTTGGACACAGCAAAGGGAGCAGGCATGCTTTCCGTCACAGCACTTGCCACAAGACGATGGAAAACTACCTCCAAACCAACCATGACTGGGGATCACACTGGGAAAATGCCAAGGATGAGCCTTGCCAGGCAAGCGGAGAAATGACTGCCATTTCTGCTGAGTGCGCCGTATCTGTGCTCAGGGAAGTTAAACCTGAATGACTGCCCAGAAGGCTCGAGCAAGGAGCCAACCAGAGCCCTGTGCACCACAGCTCATAACAGTACAGCTCGCAAAAAGATGGGGGAAAAGGCAGTGGTTTTGGCAACTACCGCGTTTTACAGTAGCATTAAATAATGCACTTGTGAAGGGAGATCAGGGTCCTTGCAGAGCACGAAGGATAACACAAGGTGGGAGAGGAACCGCTTCAACACTCATCCCCATTCCTTCCTTCCTTTGCAGCCCAGTCTCCCACCAGCCAGCTCGCCTCCATTCAAAAGAGGAGCTGGGAGTTTTTCTCCATGGAGGACGAAATCCAGTGCTTAAAACTTCCCGACGAGGGAGGCTCAGCTTGACCTGGTGGGTGGACATCTCAAAGGCCTTTGAAAACAAACAGCTTGAGCTGCGGGGCTGGAGAATGAGAGATAAGGACTGGATAGGGATCCTTGAAACTAAGGCAAGGCAAAAATCAAGGAGGCAGATGACATCTCAGAGCAGAGTGGACTGCAATGAGAATTACTGCTGACGGACAGCTGTACCGGAGCAGGTGGGCATGCTGGGGTACCCTCAGATGGGCTGCATAGGAGCCACCACCTAGAAAGGAGGAATACAAGGATGGGGAAGAAATAAATAAAAAAGGACCAGCAATCCTCTTTCACTGAGACATAAGGTCTGCACCAAGCTCAGGGCCGTGCTGGCAGAACAGGGCAGAGCGGCCACAGAGAAGGGGAGGACATGCTGGGCACTGGCAGCCAGGGCACCAGTGGGGAAAAAAGGACCACTTCAGCCAGCCCCAAAGCTCCAGAGCACCCAGCATCAGCTTCCCTGCCTACACCACATGAGCCCACCAGCTCGTGGTTAAGACTTGCTGGGACAAGTTTGCATGCTGCTGTCGTCCTGAGAAATGAGCTTTGCCTCTCCTTTCATCAGCTTTTTTTTTCCCCCTTCTCCCCTCTTGCTCGGTCAGGATTCTCTTTTGCAATGGCACCAGCCCAGGGGATGATGCCCGAGTCCTTGTGACAGTACTTGCTGCAGAGCTTCCCGTCTCCTGCATCAGCACGTTTCTGGCTGCAGAAAGGAGGTACTGTAGCACTCACTGCACAAGAGCCGGGAGGACAGCTTGTCCCAACACATTAGCATGAGAGATGATGTTGAGGCTGCTGCTACCCATTTTGTATGGAATGTTAACAGAGGATTTTACAAACACTGCTTCTGGCTGCAGAATCACCCAGGCTGGCCCCTCTCCAAAGCCCTCTTGGCCCTGCTGGGTGTTCAGGGGGACATCCCAGACCATCTACTGCCCAAAGCTGATACCATCACACTGTCTGCCATGGCCCAAGGGGGAATGAGCTACCTGTAGCAAGGAGTCACTTCAGCTCCTGGGTACCGGGACAGAGCAGCAGGCATCTCCACACCTTTCCCGTACGGCCTCCAGTCAAACTTTTTTCCAGCACGGGTAGTCATTAAAGCCCCACGGTCCTCACACAGAGATGTCAAAGGGTCACAAAAGGAATCTGCTGCTGCCAAATTCTGGGCAAACAGTGTCCTAGAAAGTCACAGAGCCACCCTGGCTCAACCATGAAGGCAAAGCTGCTTCCCAGAGGAACCCAAGACTTTGAAAGTTAAACTGCGTATTGAGAGCAGAGGAGGCATGGTCACAGGTGGCCAGCAGCTCAAGGGAGGTGATCCTGCCCCTCTACTCGGCTCTGGTGAGACCCCACCTGGAGTACTGGGTCCAGCTCTGGAGTCCTCAGCACAGGAAAGACACGGACCTGTTGAGGCAGGTCCAGAGGAGGGACACGAAAACTATCAGAGCGATGCAACACCTCTCCTACGAAGAAAGGCTGAGAGAGTTGGGGTTGGTCAGCCTGGAGAAGAGAAGGCTCCAGGGAGACCTTCTTGTGGCCTTTCAATACTTAAAAGGGGCTTATAAGAAAGACAGGAACAGACTTTTTAGCAGGGCCTGTAGCGATAGGACAATGGGTAATAGCTTTAAACTGAAAGAGGGTAGATTTAGACTAGATAGAAGGAAGAAATATTTTACAATGAGGGTGGTGAGGCACTGGCACAGGTTGCCCAGAGAGGTGGTAGATGGAAACGTTCAAGGTCAGGCTGGACGGGGCTCTGAACAACCTGGTCTACTTGAAGATGTCCCTGCTCACTGCAGGGGGGTTGGACTAGATGACCTTTAAAGGTCCCTTCCAACCCAAACCATTCTATGATTTCCTCTCGCAGACAATTACACCTTCTTGGCTGCTGCAATTGCAAGGTTCAAACTGGAGTCAAGGTTAAAAAGCCTTGGCTTGTAGTGGGGGGGTGCTAGGATCTGAGCCAAGACAAAGACCTTAGACAACCCCTTTTTTCTCTGCTCCATCATAAAATGAGGTAGGGGGGAGCTGATTACCCAGAGAGAGCTACAGATGTGCCCACCAAGCTCCTATAACCCTCCTCACCTGATAGTCAAGGTCACAGGCTCAGGGGATCCATTCACACTGAACTTGACTTCTTCTGTGAACTGCCCCAGGATGGTGGAACTGAAGGAGATCCGGATCACCTGGAGCCCATCTGGCAAAATGGTGCCCTCCCAGGGCAGAAAGGTGAAGCAGGAGCCCAGAGCTGTAGCTGGAGGGACCAACTGGAAGAAAGCATCGATGCCTCCTTTGTTAAACAGGACCGCCTGCAGCAGCAAGAAAGCGAAATGGAAATGCATAAGGAATCCTCCTTTCTTACACAAGGCTGACTTGTTTTCCCATTAAACAAGTAACATCTGTAAAAAGACGGAAGATGCCATGTGCTGCTGCTTGGCAGAAGCCAAAGAATATGCAACAGGACAAGTTCTGCCTTTGGGTTTTTACATGCAAAGCAGTGATAACTTCATCTAAACAGAGTCACACTGGGTTTATTCTACTGATACAGAGCAGTCCACTCTGACTTGCAGTGCAGAGGACCTGCTCAGCATCAGCGAGTTGATTCAGACCTGTCCCTAAGGGCAACGAAGGGCAGTTACTAGTGGGTCATCACACAACTGCTTCTGTTCCTGATGAGCCTGGTCCTGCCAAGGGCAGAACATGGGCAGCTTCCATTGCAGCCAACAAGTTCATTGCATGTAGAAGACCCCTCAGGCCAGCACTATAACCAACTTCAGAAGCACTCCCCAACTCTGCTACAGTATAGAAGTTAGATTTCTCTTCTTTCTTCTTTAAGGTGATACTTTCTTAGTCTTTGCTCCAACAGACATGTCAGGAAAGAATGAGCGTGAGGTGCATAGCAGCTCCATCTATTCCAAAGAAGTTCTCTTTCCTAAATATACACAGCCACCATCTAAGATTTTACCATTACTGGAATAAACTGCAAATTTAGAACCAAGCCATATTTTGTTGAATGCTCGAGAGATCTACTGCCTCGAACAAGTGACACAATCCCGCAGCGTTTGTTGAAATTCAGCTCTTTTCATGTTGGGCGAGAAATGCCCACATCTGCCTGTGAGTACCAGCACGCTGTCCATCACCAACAAACCTACCCAAAGCAAAGCTGTAGTTTCTGATTGCTGCAGGGTGAAATCCTGCCATTTCCGTGGACTTAGCTATCTGCTTTCAATTTCTTTTCCCTAATTTTTGTCCTTGCAAAACCTGTCAGAAAAACTGAGACAGAAGCATAGAAACATCCTTTGTTTTTCAACTTTGCAGCTGCTGCTGAAAATATGCATGTATTCAAACTCCACAATGGTAACTTGAACACTACTCTCGCCTCTTGTGTGTTTCACACCTTCGTTACAAATTCCACTTAGGGATCCGACGCTGAGCTGAGGTTTACCTCCAGTCTAGCTGCTTAGGAAAGCACTAACAGCTTCATCTACTTCATCACATTTTCTCAAGTAATGAAAATCATAAATTGATAGAGAGAGAATCAATAAAGTATCAGCATTAAAAATGCACAGAGCACACAATATTTCCGTAAGAAAACACCTTAACCTGTCCTTCCCTGCCACAGTCAAGGTTTTGAAAGTGTCTGGCATGATGTATTGCCTCGTCTTCTACCTCTTTCACTTGCTCTATCTTTTTTTTTGCAGAAGACTTGACACCACTGGGGGGAGGCAAATATATAGAAAGTGCCTTTGCTTCATTTCCAGAAATGCTTTGCTCTTCGTAGAGCCAGAGGTGCACCAAGCCCAAAGCGTGGTGAGGGGCTCGTCAGCGAGGGGAAGCACTCCCAATTTCTTTCCTAGGGACAGCTCGGAGCCAGGAGGCTGGACGGCTTTCCTCTGACTCCCAGGAATCGGTAGGATGCACTTAACTGAAAACTCTTTGCAAGGGACTTGAGTTCAAACACAGTAAATTTGTTCCAGCTGCTTTTTAAGAGCCAGAGTACAAAGGTGCTTTGCATCTAGGGCTGAAACAAAAGCCTCTGAATACTTCTCTTTTTGACCCAGTGCTGCTTTCATGTGTCAAGGGGGGTTTTCTTGCATGAAGCCTCCCAGCTGATCTCAAATGGAGATTGCCAAAAAGCAGGGACTAGGGCTTCACGAAAATATACACCTTTCAGACCCCACCAAAAGTATCCAGATTCTGTGAAACCCCCCAAACTTGACTCGTATGTCAAATATTCCCTGCTCACAACTGCCTCAGTTGCCAGGAATCCCCCAGGTCCATGAGGCTCAGCATTGCCCCGGGAGCCATGAGGATCCAGCCCAACCCCTGCAAACCCCTCCTGCTCACCTCATAGCTGTGGGCTGATCCAATGAAAACCTTCCCGATGTCCAGCTGGTCAAAGTTGAAGCGGAGCCGGGGCCCTATGCCTTCACCTTTGATGCGCAGGGGCAGCCTGGCCTCTCGGCCTGGGGAGAGATTGCTGTTTCAGTACAGTAATTCCCTCTGTTGCCCTGGATTTTCCAGCCTGCCTCAATGCTAGTCCCTGACTCCGCGGTGGATGGGACCAGCTCTAGATGCTCCAGGGAGAAGATACGGGACCCTTCTCCTCCCTCAGGACATATGCCCTTGGGCTGGTTTCTAATTTAGTGATCAGTTTGCACCCTGAAAACGGGATGCTGAGTTTAAAACACGATCTCTGAATTTCTTCCCACACACTTAGATGAGCTTTGAAATCCATTCAGTGAAGGCACAAAGCTCACAAAACAGAACTGAAGATAAAAATCTGCCATCTATACTGATGCAATCAGAGACAACAGCACAGGAGCCGAGAAGTACGAGCCCAAGCAAGGCGAAGCTCCCTGCTAACGGCCATACGCACATCAACAGTAACCGCTCCCAGAAGACGACTTGACAACACTTCCGTAAGACAGGATGGGCATAAAGCTTGTCTAGTGGACTGCTCGGATTCCGATTCCCAGGGAGGACGTTCACCCTGCTGAGTACAGCAAGGCCTGTGCAACGCTACCCGTATGCACCATAGACGCTGAGCCACGAGGTGACAATTCTCACGCAGGGAGAGAAGCATGGGCTGGCCAGAAGTGGTCTTTTCGCAGACACCCCGCGCTCAGCGGGGCTCAGTCACCTGAGGTCTGACAGCATCTGGGGAGCGGGAGGTGATCCAGGATCTGGGAGCACATTTGTAACTCAGCTCCTGCTGCCTCAGGCCTCTGATGATGCATCCGTGTAATAAAGATTCATCTTGGAAGTATATGGTCTAGAGGGGCTTAGTGCTCGTCCACGAAAGCTGTTCTGCTGTGTCATTCTTTGGCCTTTTCAGGCACCTTGCAGCAGAGCAAATGCTGGCAAACCCATGGCATGAAAGCTTATCCCTTCACTGCCTTGGTTGGTCTGGGATCAGTGATCCAAGCTTGTAGCCAGGCATCGCGAGGGCTGGCCTTGGACAGGAGATCACCTGGAAACCGCAGGGACAGCGGGCATGTGCCAGCCCTGACCTGCTGACCACCCACCCTTCCCAGCAACTACATGAGAACCGAGGGGGCTGGAAGACTATTTGTGCCTCGCCTTCACCATGGGTAACAGAAGCAGGAGAAAGGAGCTGTACCTGAGATTTCACAGTAGACCGCTTGTTGATACACTCTGGCTTCTCGGGGTTTAAAGATCACCTTGATTTCAGCCGAAGAATTTGGCCAGACATCTCCCTCCTAAAACAGAAGCAGACAGAAAACCATTTATCTTTAAACGTTACATGTCTTGTTTTCAACCACAGCCCTGTAGCCTATATTTAGAGCATCAGTGAAGAGCAAGGAGCAAGCAACACTTGCCAACAAAATTTATAAGAGAGTCTGGAAGCAGTTGCAAAAAACTGTCCCAAGTCCCTTACCTTTACTGGCACCCGGGAGAGGCATTTTGTTAAATTAGGGCTACAACGAAGCAACCCAACTGGCAAACAAATTCCAGCAAATCAAGCAGGATTTCTTCAGAGGTACCAGCCACTCTAAGGAAAAGGGACCTGGCTACACTTCATGTCTGTACATCATTACATGGAGTACCAGCACGCAGTACTGTGGGCAGCCAGACTTCTGCACCTCACCTTAATGCACTTCAGGAGCTCAAGGCGGGGTTGAGCTAGTTCTGGAGTCATACTCCAACTGTAACGAAGCAGGAGCCCTGGGACACACTCCAAAATCAACTCTAATGCATCGCACGATGCCCTTCAGGCTCAGCTCATCAGCTCCCACTCTACAATACTCCTACTGCTCTGACACAGTCTCTTGGTCACACCATGCTGCTGTCAGCTACAGTGGTGTGAAACTGCAGTTGTGCTGACATTGCTGGCTCTCAGCCTTCAATGGGCTAAAGGAGTAACCAAGAAGAGAACACGATCCCCTTCCTTGGTTAAAAAAAAAATTAGTTTCACCTATTTTAAAAAAAGAAGAGGTTGGGCTTATTCTAGGGTTCACTCCAAGATGAGAAGGGATTTTGCACTGCTCAGACAGCAGGCATTCTTCATCTCACACCATGCAAATACTCAGAATCAGAGCTCTGGTTGATTGAAGGACATGGGGTTTTGCTTGCAGAAACAGAAAAGCAAAGATTTTTCTGTACCTATGTGCCATACAACTCAAAAAAAACCTGCCAGTCTTGTGTCCAGGCTCACAGATGCCATTGGAAGGGAGATTCAGACATGGTGTAAGTCCAGCTTATACAAAGGGATTGGTGTTTCCATGACTAAACTTGGGCTGAATTTGGCCTCCTTTCCACACAGGACCATTTCATTCTTCAGGTCAATATGTGAACTGACAATGCTCTAATACCCTTTGTTACTGCCCATACAGTATGCGTCAGGTGTGCCCTTACATATAATAATCAATACCCCTGAGCACTCTAAGAACACTTATTTATAGCCCTTGCAGTAGCTCAGCTTTAGGCAGGCTCTCGCTGCCTGTCAGGAGCCCGCAGTTCAGAAGTGGTTTTTGTAACAAGCTCTCCCAGCCTCACTAGAAACCTGACATTTTCTCTCGGCACGTCAAGGCAGCTGATGCAGGGATCTGCCAAGTGACCTCATTCAGGAAGGAGCAGGAGGAGGAGGAGGGGAGGTTCTCAGCTACAGCTTACCATCGGCTCAATGGTGAAGACATCATCGGAGAAAAGCATGGAGTCTCCTTGCACCTTTGCCCTCTGGTTCCGGAAGGTGCGGGAGAGAAGGGAAAGGCGTTCTCGGAGAGTGGGGTCCACCGCGCACTCCTTGAGGAAGCAATCCGTCCTGTCCTCTTCCTGCCTCTGCAGCCTGCGACACAGCCTGCGGCCACGGGGAGAGACAAACCAAACAGATAATTCAATAAGCAACATATTTGCAGAGACTGCCGGGTAAGTGCAGGGGCAGCAATGCACTCGGGGAGGAACAGCAGCACCAGCAGCAGCTCAGCAAGGGGCTGACCCCGAGCCATGGGGTCCCAAATGGATCAGATGATCCATCACTTGTTGCTCCCTGGCGTGGCAGGTAGTTTTACTCCACACTCACAAGTTAAGAAGGGGTTTTGGAAAGCTAGCAGCCCTCAAGAGAGCCTCCTGGCTCAAAGCCACTGCCACAACTGATGGAGAATCCACCAACCTCAACTGCCTTTTCCCACCATAGAGCTGCTCGGGGGAGGCAGATAAAGATCAAGGAGCACCCACTGCAGGGCTTCACTGGCAAGGGGAGAAGCACCTGGGGTTCAGCTGCATGTTACGAGCATCACTCTTTTTCCTTCTTTTTGGACCAGCAGGGATAAGCAAACAATGCCTGCTCCCAGTTCCCTATACTGCCTTCCACCAGGGGATCCCTGCTTCTCTGACAGCAGGACAGTGGCCTTAGAGCTATGACCATCCCTAAGACTTCCAAGTAAGGAAGAACAAAACCTCCTGCTCAGACTCTAAGACACAAACTGGCACGAGATCAAATGTAATTGGAAAAAAAGAAAAAAAAAATCCAGTTGAAGTCTACTGTGGGGAAACCTGGTTACTTCTGAGGGGAAAGAGGAACACTCAGGGTCCAGGCTGAGACAGGCAGCTGGGAAGAGATGGTCAAGGAATGGGCCAGGGAAGTACCAAGAGAAGGTCAGGAGGTTTCCCTTCAACACACTGAGCTTGCACAGAAGTCACACACTGTGTCATTAAAAAGAGAGAACAGTGGAAAACTAGTTTTGCCCTTCAAGGCATTTCTGACCTAATTACGTTGCACTTTATTTACTCAGAGGCCCTCAGAAAGTGCTCCACTTTAAGGCAGTTTCCTGATCAGCTATGGGTTCAGACTAACTCCTATATACCTACATCCATCCAAGTCTGAAAAGTCACACAAGGATTCCCTAAATCACCCAAGCTTTTACGTGTCATTTCCAATTCACCCCCCCGGGCTGCAAGTGTTTCTCTGCTGCCTGAAATGGGAATTTCAAAGCTTGAGCAAAGACACACTTTCAAGAACCTGCCCCATCTCTCACCACCGTGAAGACATGGGTGGCTGAAGCCCAAATGCACTTCCAGGTCCTGTGCTGCCCTACCTTCCCTGCAGAACCCTCCACCCTCCAAACTCTCCCCAGCCTCGAAGGAAAGGCACAAATACCTCCTTGTGCTGGAAACCAGGGCAGCGCAAGGCAATTAACACCCGACAGCAGGGTGGCCTCAACTTTCACCCTACCCTGCACATTGCTGGAAAAGGAGCCTGCCACCTTATCAAAGCTGGAGTGGAAGAAACTGCAGTGACTATCGTAATAGTTATGGTATCTGCAGCTACATTACGTCCCAGGTAACGAGTGCTGACACTTTCCTCAGCCTCATGGACCCTCTGTAGCCCAGGGATGTCTGGACCTCAGTGGTTTGTGCTCCCACAAACCACCAATTTGCTATCCAGTCATTGCAACCAACTTTTCCTCTCCAAAACATCTTCCTCAGCTGGAGTATGGGTGGAACTGGAATGGGAAGTGCTGAGCTCCAGTACCCTGAAGCTCAGTGACACGCACCCTGACGCTGGGGATGGTTTACTTGTCCTAAACCATTCAAAAGCACCAACACCCCTGAGCCCACACGTCAGTTTTACCCTTGGGCAGCGTATCTTATGGAAGCGAATCTTTCAAACGAACCTCAGCTTCCGCTGATCCTCCTCCTCCTGTGTAGCAAAAGCCTTCCACTGGAAGTGGGCTATGATTTCACTCCGATTGTGGATGACCACGGATCCGTGGTTTGACAGCGAGAGGTAAGTCTTCTCAACTGCCAAGGAGTTCCTGTCTAGCCTGATGTTGACATCTCCAGCTGCTCCATAAAGGCTCGTGTGGGTATCTTCACCTGCAACAAAGCAAAGGGCAGTCTTTGCTCACCTCACTTGCTGATGGAAGTACCAGGAAGAGAGCAAACCACAGGTAACAGAAGAAAGCGTTACAGCTTTTAGCTGTATTAGCAGTTCCACGGATCAGCACATTTATCTCATCCTGATAGCTGCCTGTGTACAGCACAAGGATGTCCTGGACACCATCTAAACCACCTTATTTCTGGGTGTGTTTGTAGAGGTTTATCCCCAAGGTGACAGCATTTACAGTGAGATTTTTCAGACGTGCCCAGGTGCCCTTTGGGTTGCCATCCCACTCAGGTCACGGGGAATTCTGCATCAAAGTCATTCAGGTGACTCTGAGGAGTCCCACCACAGTCATAGCTTGACCAGGGTCTCCTGCAGGCACACCACCAGTGGGGGGTCTCTCCTGAGGATCCCTTGTTGCTGGCAAGCAAAGATGCCTGGGGGCATGTGGGCAGAAAAGGGAGGTTCAGAGGAACAAGTGAAGGGACAGCCCACCGCAGGATGGCACGCAGAAGAGAACTTCACTGTGTTGTAGAAGCAGTGCCCTCAACTTGCTGTTTGTGAAGATATGTCAAAATGAGACTGGTAGGGCACGGCCCTCACCAGCCCGCCCATTACAGTCCTGCAAGCCCACTTCTTCAGCCTGGATCCTGTTGCTTATGCCTGAGGGTGCAAGTCTACGCTGCATATTCCCAAGCTATTCAATGACCAGAGCGAGGACATCTTTGCTTTCCACCTCAGACCAAGCTGAAGAGGAGAGAGCCTTGCCTGTGCACATCAACTGATTAATGGCTGGAGTCTTGCTGGGGTACCTGCCAGCATTTCACCCTCCAGAACAGACTCCCACCAAAGGCTCCCTCATTCCCAGAGCTTTCAAACCTTCATTCTTCCCAACCAAGGAACTCCTGGGAGTCAACCGAGCTCAAACATCACTACCAAGCCCACTCTTCCTGTTGTGGGTGAGTGTTTCCCAGGTGAGATGCAAACAGCAAACATCAGACATGCTCTCCAGAAATGGCATTTCTAGGGAGTGGTGCTTAAAGCCTCCGAGACAGCCCCGACTGACAAGCGCAGCAGCCCGGCCATGGCCTGGAGGGCATCCCTCTGCAAAGGCAGAGCCTTCTCCTCACTGCAGGGGTTCCAGCAAGGCAGCCAGGGGATGGACCTGCCTTTAAAAGGCTGCCATGCAACACCACAAGGGGAGAGCTGGATGGACTCCTTCAATCCTAAGCCAGGCAACGCAGCAGAATCCCATTCATTCTGGGAGCCGGGTTGGGGAATGAGGCAAGACTCGCCCTTAAAACAGTAGATGTCTACGGTCAGTCATTCATGTCTGCACATGGAGAATTCAGCCTTCGTGCCTGTACAATCCTCAATTTCTTTGCTCTTAAGGGAGTCTGAAGTGGCAGGGATTTGTGGCCAGAGCTGAGTTACGTTGGGAGAACACCAGCAATGTTTCCAAGGACTGGACAATCTGCCTCCCATAATGGACAATTTAGCATATAAAAATCACTGAACTTCAGAAGAGTTAGACGCAGGTATGCTTTATAAGCATTACCTTTCCCCTGCGCTGAATCCTCGGCATACATTGGCAAGCAGATGAGCCAGGACCCAAGAAATGGGAGACAGGCACAGTGCTTCGAGCATGCACAACTCAGGTTTATGGAAACACAAGCTAATCCTCCACAACGATCAAGACAAACTACTACAAAATAAACACCGTGAAAACTGTCACCTCACTGTCTAAACCCATGGCCACATGGGTCTTGAAGTATTGGGTATAGTTCTGATCTCAAAAAAACTAGCTGAAGCATTTGAAATTAATAGAGAAGGGCAGAAAGTACGATTAAAAGTATGGAGCAGCTTCTATATGAAGACTGAACAGATTTCTCGGTTGAGGAATCCGTATGGGAGATAGATGGGAGAGGTTTGTAAAAGCACGAATGGCCCGGGAAATGTGAATAAGGAAAGACTTGTCATGATTTGTCACAAAACAGGAACCTGAGGGCCTGAAATAATCTTCTTGGTCAGAAATTACACAAAAGTACTAGTACTTTTCCAGGGAAAAAGTAGTACTTTTCCAGTACTCTTTGTCAGTAAGAACAAGAGTCAAAGAAAGATCTAGCCCTCGGAATTTTACCCTATAGATTCTCTAGATGCATACAAATGAGGCACCTTTTTGTGCTTCTCTACCCAAAATTTCAGTAGTTCTTTCAAGAAAGCGCTACCCATCCCATGAGCTTCTCAGAGTGAGCATAAACCATTCTCTGGGAATATGTCATTAACTGACAAATATTGAACAAAGCTGTGACAACTCATAAAGCCACAAAGAGCATTTGGAAGATACAGGAGCATTTTTGTAACCCCTACAAACTCGAGACAACTAAAATGTTCACTGCTGGACTAAAGCATCACACTGTCACCTGGATTAGGACATCATGCTCCCCAGGACCAACAGTCAGGAATAGGGACAAAACAAACCTCTCTTTCAAGCAAGAGAAAACACACACCAAATGCATACATGCAACAGAGAAAGCGTCTCGTTCAGCATCACGAGATACCTCTGCTGAACCAAGGCCGACAGAAGCATTTTAACATGTCGCACCTTTTTCTTGAGTTTTCCCCACTTACTCTTAAAGTGACTTATAAAGCTGACGGTATTTCTGTGGCCTGATCTTGGCTTCTCGTACCCTAGCATACATTTTACACCTATCTCGGGAGGCACTGAGCACTTCCTGCCAAATCCCAAGAGCCCTCAACTCCTGGCTACTTTAGTCCTGATGTTGGGAAGCATGGACTGTACATGGGTAGAGGGCAACATGGAAAAAAGGGTCTGTGGCAAGACGATGGAGAAGCAGTACATGGGACAGAGGTGTGTAAGGGACAGCACGCACTGGAGAGAGTCTGACAGAGACATGTGTTCCCCACATTACGCTTCAAACATAGCGTTGTCATGGACTAAAACTTCATGCGTGCATATGCACGCTGCAATGCAGAGTCAAGGTTTCTCCCTCCTCCACTCAGCAACTCCCAGAAAAACAGCATTCCAAAATCTCATTCCCATTTGAGGGGATCTACTTTAACAACCCCCTCAACACCAACTACTCTTCACTTTTATCCAAGGTAAAGCCGGGGCAGGGCAGGTACACCTGGAGAGGGAATTGAGGTGGCTGGGACAACGGGGAATGATGGCAGAAGACTGTCACAAGAAGGTGCTGGGTGCAGAACACCATGCTGACACCAGGGTCCCCCAGCGAGGGACCAGTGCACAGGACATACAGAACAAGGACAGGCTCAGCCTCTGCCCCTTATCCGTTCACTTCTAAGCACTGAAACATGCAGAGGTTGTGGAAGAAAATGTTTTAGAAGTTGCCCACAAAGCAAACTTAACATTATTCTGCTTAGAAAGGGCTCTGCTTTGAAGGACGCAGAGAGTGTGCACCACGCAGCGCCCAGCACTTACCTGTGTCATAGTGAACTATCAGGGACCTGGAATGGTGCCCCGTCTTCAGTGGGTGAAACTCCACTGTCACTTGCATGGCATCACCAATCCCAAGAGTCCCGACGGAGGGATCGACAGAGAAAGGGCTGCAAGGCAAAGAGAGCTATCAGGACTATTGCGGAAGATTTGGGGACTGTATTCCTTTGGCAGTCTAGTTCCCTTCAGCTCACTTGCACAAGCAAGGAGCAAACAAACCACAGCCAGCAGAAGACAAACACAACATACAGGTTCAGAAACAGAGCGACTGACTCCCGCTTCTGCAGAGATCCAGCCCTCAGAAGATCCCATGGCATAAAATGACCTCATCTCCCCCATGCTCTGCGTCCGATTCTCTGCAGCCTCAGGAGTCCAACTGCTAGCAATACCATCAGAAAAGGGCTTGTGAAGAGCACAGAAATGGTAACAGCTATTCGCATGCACAACCTGATGCTGATTTCCTCAGGAATCTGTCTTTTCCTGCCACCCAGAAACCTCACCTCAAGCGATGCAAATGTCAGGGCAATACCTGTTTCAATGAGATCACAGCCTAGAAATCAGACAGAGAAAAAGAGTCTTTTTGAAGACCGGGGACTAATTATGGTTCAATTTGCAGAATCCTTTTTTTTTTTACCTTGAAAGCATCCTGGTTTAGCCTAAGAAAGGGCAAGTTTTATCGGCATTTCAATGAAAGCTGCTCTAAGAAGAAAAGAACAACAGCAAAAATCTGAATGCAAATGCAGACTGGAGTGATACCACAGCATGGAAACAAGACACAAAAGGAGTATCCCATTTACAGCCTGAACAATTAAATCCCTAGCGAAATGAAGCGCCATTAACAGGAGCATAGCAAGGCAAGTTTAACAGGTCTTCTCTCTGTTCACAACCAATGCAATCTGGGACTCCGGGTTGTACTCCAAGCTCGGTAACTGTTTGCCTGGCCCACCAGACAAAGTCTGTGCAATGTCTTGGAAATAATTATGAAAATGTGTTGGCGTACTGTGGATTTAAGATGAGCAGTTATGATTTGTCACCAGGTAAACAGCTCTTGGCTGATAGAAACAAAAAACTCGATGCTTTAATGCTTAGGGCTAAGTCAGGTAAAACATGCTTCTGCACAACGGCAGCTGCGCTTCATGGCTCTTGTACAGCCACACTTAGAAAACAAAAGTTACTGGGTTTAGTGCTTTGCTGGTGGTCAATTTGTCACCTTAAAACCACGTTCTGGAGAGTTTTACCATGATTAGAGGACGCAATGCGCACACCAAAATAATGAGAACAACTGGAGCCATGCGCCAGCTGAACTTTGCTCACCTAAGTAGTGACAGCTGATGAAATTGCACTCAATAGAGCAGTTGGCAAGGACACTGCAAAAACATGCCTGCCTTTACTGGGTATTTAGTTTGGTGGTCACAACTAGATCTGGACAGCCCCGAGGAAAACTGTACACCTATTTGCAAGTTCCTGCCTATGTATTCTCCACAGCGATAAGCAGCAGCCTGCTGAAATAGCATCCTGGAAGCCTGCTTAAATAGCTTTGCCAGGCTTTGGTGGAAGCTCCTCTTGGACCCTCACGTTTCACAGGACAAAAGTAAGAAGTCTTCTTTCGAGCCCTGCTTTCCTGGGGAAGAAATTGAGGCTACTCAGGTGCACCAAGTCAGACAGTGGGTCTTTGCTGCATTCTTGACCTCAGCTCCTACACCGAGACCTCTGGGACCAAACAACTCCCAGCTCATTATCAACCAACTGAACTGGTTTCCTTGCAGATGCAGTGTCAAAAACGCATTACCCTCTCCAATTCAGCAAACCCCAAAACCGGTGACTGCCTTCTGAGACCAAAAGGAACAGCACAGGGCTGACTGCAACACCATTCACATCAGGCATTTGATAGGGGACCACCGGAATACCCTGTGCTTGTGGCCTCCCAGAGCACAGGTGTATTTGGCTGACAGTGGTATGCAACCATTTCAGAAGGTACTTACCACCAGCAGGTTGCAAGCTAGCTACTAACATTCTAGCACTCTCCAGGAAACCTAGGAGAGATAAAGCTCTGGGAGAAAATGCCCCCAACCCCTGCACCACAGAGTTGCTGCATTTTTTGCCTGTGCCCTCAGTAGCATTCTGCTTGGGGGCTGTAGTGCAGTCTTGAAGCCCGTGTCTGCTCGTCTCCACTTAAGAGCTCATTCTACGTAAGAATATTTGCTCCCAGGGACCAGACCAAACCTACCGGAAAACAAAGTTCCTGACCACACAGTGTTACTGTCAGGGCCTCAGTACCCTCAGCTTTGATCGACTGATCTCCAATTGCTCAGAATTACTTGCCAATAGAGACACAGCTGCTGATCAACTCTTCAATGTCTCTTCCACCAGCTCATAGCTGGTCATTTCCTAACACTGCATTTGGTCTACATGAACTGAGCTCCTAGAGCTGTCATCTGCCACGCACTATCCCATACAGCCCAAGGGCGGTCAGGTTGCCTTCCTTTACTTGTTCTTTCAAACTAACAGAATTGGTCTTGTGAGAGGCTGTGCTGGAGACACCACTGCAGTATGAAACTTCCCTGCAGCTTGCCGAGTTTCATCGAAGGTTGTATCATGCTTAAAACACTGTAAGCAACTGCCAGACCCACATGTCCTGCCCAGTTCCAGCTATGCCTGCAATACAGCAGCTCAGATGCTCTGGTTCCTTTTTGTTACTGCTTACCAAATCTATTATCACGCAACAGTGTTTTGCACAAGCAAGATGTTGAGTTCCTTTACCTCTGAGTGCTCATGCGGTAGCGGGCCTCCCGGTTCCCCATGTTGCGAACCAGCAGTGTTTTCTGGGTGCTGTACTTGACGGGACAGACACCGAAGTTCAGCTGGTCAGGGAAGTCCAGGATGGCTCGGGCACCTATAGCTCGGATCGGCACAACGAACTTTTCCCTTTCCGTGATGCAGGTGAGCTGGTGGAAGTAATCCTGCAGGGAAAGAAGCAATCTCAGCACAGTCCATTTAGTACCATCCCCACGGCAGAAGGAAAGCTGCTGTTTTCTAGGACTCTAACAGGAGCATTCAATAATATAATAGTCCTATTTGCCTTAATGACCTTTCAGTCCAGTAGCACGACTTGAACAGGGCTGCTAACTCGCAAAGAAGGAACAACCCCCTTGAGTCACCTGCTTTCCCAGCAAGCTGGCGGATCCAGACAAAATCATCTGACACTTGGATTCTGAGGCACCAAAATAGAGTCATTTCATGTACGGGATTACAGCAGTAACAAGAACCTGCCTTGATCGCCACTGCAGACTATTAAAGGCACCACTAAGAACTCAGTTGTGCCACAGGGCCAACTCCAATCCCAGCAATGCAGTGACCTCCTTGAAGCTTGGCAGGAGATGCTCAGGTACATTTTCAGAAGGACTTTGCCACATGCACAATCAAGAGTCAGTCTGGTGAAATACTTAACAAGTTGGACACAATAATTGCTTTATATCAGCTGAGTGTAGGGTACAGGTGTATTTCCCACCCCTTCCCATAGCATTATGGAGACAAAGCTGGGGACACACACCCTTAAAAGGTTATCTGATCCACCTCCCCACCCCAGAACTGGCTCAGCTCTGTACCCACACTACTCAAGAGATGTTTGACAAGTACTTGAAAGCACTAACAACTCCACCCCTGCCCTCAGCAGCCTGTTCCAGCTCTGCCCTAGGCTTAAAGAGAGCTCTTCCTCTGTCTAATCTCAGTTTCCCTTTACATCTCCTCCTAGCCTCAGGGGAGGCAGCAAACAGCTTTGCTTCCCCTCCGCTGCATGACTGATGTCTTCATCACCTCTCTTTTGTACAGTCTCCAGAATAAGCGACTTGCTGCCTTGCTAGCACGCCTCCCTGAGGCAGGTCAGACATCCCGACCAGAGCAAACTCAGCTCTGCCATTCCCAGTCATTGGCTTGCTCAGAAAAGAGACAGACAGACCCCCCCCTCAAGCTGTCTGGCATTTAGCAGTAGGGAGGTGAATCCAATCACCAAAATCATTCTGCTGTAGGGTTGAGCAGATCGATCTCCAGATCTACAGTGTGGCATAGCTGGGCTGGGAGTATCACCTTGCCCCCCGCTGAAAGCAGTGGTAAAACTGATTCGTAGGGCCAGGAGCCATTACCTCCAGCAGCTCTTAGTGACCAGTTGATAAAAGCTCTGCCTCTTATCACTCACTTGTTCTCCTGATCTTTTTTCCACTCAGTGCTTTTATCTCGTTTGGTATTTTTATAATTGTTGAAGCAGCAAGCAGACAATTTAGGATTTGCACACAGCAGCAAACCCCCTCAACCAGACAAGATTCGCATTCCTCTGCCCTTGGGATTTCCTGCTCCCATACCCATCCTCTCCAAGCCTGCAAGGGACCTACAGCAGCCAGACGAGGCACAGACACAGAGCTACAGCTTTAGCACAACAGTTAACACCCAGAGCCTACCAACCGCCTGCTCGGCTGGGGTTTAAGGTTGCAGTAACAGACGCTGTCACATCCAAGGTGGAAAAAGAATAAAGAAGTATCTTTTATTCTGGGTATCTCAAATATTCACACTGGATATTGCAGAAGGGCTTTTGCTTCTCATATTTGGAAGGTAAAATACCAGGAAAGGAACTGCAGCAAACGACCTACAGACTGGAAGATCACATTTCAGGAATGCGTTTCATCCTCAGCAAGTCCTTCTGAATTAGCAATTTTGTACTCAACCTTGCAGCCTAAGCCCTCTAAAATAAAAGCTATGGGCAGTCCATCTGAATTTAAAGCACCTATTAGCTGGGTACTTCACATCCTGGACTGTTTAGATCCTCAGAAACTGCATTAGCAAATAAAGAATCCTATTTACTTTTTTTTGTTGTTATTTTGGCCACACTCCTCTAACAAAGGCATTGTAAATCCAATTGAAATCTGCGTGCCTTATTAAGTCTGGGCATGCCATATGTACTTATCTCTCCCTTCCAGATGCCAGGTAGACAGAGGAGGACCCAAGGAGTTCAGATCAGCAGGGGAATAAAGAAAAAAGAAAACTTCAACAGCTGGAGGCATTTGAGGGAAGTAAAAGGAAATAATTTTCAAGTCATTGTCATTGCTAAGGAGCAGATCAGCAGCAATGTAAATAAGAGCCCAAGGAATCAATCCCCCCAAAAGCAAGCACAGCCAGCCTTCCCAGCTCCGCTGCCGGTGAGGGGCACTGGGACTGCCTGCACAGCAGCACCTGGGGAAGGGACTTCTCCAGGTCTGCAAAGACAAGGCTAAAGCAACAAGGATTTGGCCTCGCAGAGACAACCGTGACCTTTGAGAGAGAAAGCTGCCTCTTGCCATTCACATACACACATGTTGTGTGCTGAGCCCCTTCTCCAGGGACAACCTGGGACCGTGCATCCTCTACAAAGCTTGACTCAAAGCACTTCAGCACGTGCTGACCCTTCAACCGCGCTCTAGGACCCCAAAGTGGGACCTCGCAGCAAAGCTGAATGCAGCGTCAGGCCAAATGGGGTGTGGGGGGGAACCAAGGAAAGAGGGGTGCTAGGCAGAAGCTGGCTGCTCACGCTGCTGTGAATCCATGGTCCTGTAAGCTTTTGAAAGCTGAATCGCCCTCCCCTGGAGGAAGATCAAGGCTGCAATTCTCCACTGCAGCACTGCCCTGTCTTACCAACTCTGCTATGCACTTACTCACAGTCTAGGGGTACAGTCGAAGCCAGTTTAAAATCTTGTTTGACTTTGCAACTGCAAACCCTTAGCAGGCTGTTTAAAACCAGGTCTCTAAGTAAACATGCCTGGGTGAGGGAGGGGTTGCATCACTTCCATGCTTTAAAGACCGTTGTGTTTAGATGCAGCTTCAGGCTATAGATTTTCAGGAAAATACGACTTCATGCTTCATACAGCTCCGCTCTCAATTTCAGGGAAAATACAGTTCACTGTACGATGGTTCCTCTTCTCTTACTCCCCTTTGATAAGCAGTAAGTTACAAGCTCTGGCCTGCAAAGCATCACCGATGGCATTTGAATTAGCACCCGCTGAAATTAAAGCAACGGCTTGTATCAAAGGTGTCACTTCAAGCTCTTTGCAAACTCAGGCTAACATTCATGACTGTCACAGGGATATCAGCCTTAACTGCCCAGTATGCCAGCAAACTCGGATGTCAGTTTTACTGTAGAACCGATCCTAAACACTTCACTGAATTCCTTGCAGCAGGCAACTGCAAAGAAGAGATCCTTGTAGCAGGAGGTAGCATAGTAAGTCAAATAGGGCAAGCTCCCTGCTGAAACCATGATACCATCAAGGCTGGAAAATAAGGGCTGTTAAAAGAGAGGAGGGAGGCTGGAGGATGAAGATGGCTTCAGACGAGAAGGGGTACCCCTCCTCCTGCCTCCCTCAGCCACCAAGTCACAGGATGCTTTGAAATCAGTCCCTTCGCTCCAGGTTCATTTTGCGCAGGGCCATTTGCCTTGATCTTCTGCCCCTTTCCTCCTCCCAGGAGTCTTCTTGAAAGTATACTTGGAATAGCTTCCGTGTGCTACAAAACATCTAACAGGGCTGGACTGAATTTTAAAGGAGTTCATTTCAGTAATGGAACAGCTCATCGTCCTGTCATATTTCATATTAATCAATGAGCATTAATTCAGCCTCCACTGAGCATCGGTAATGAATTTTGCAAACCTTACAGACTGAACTTGGATTGCCTGAAAATATTGTATTGCTACAGTGAAAAGAGCAAGAGGACAAAACAAAATAGGCTGTGCTGTGGTTTTATAGTCGTCTTCCTTCCTTCTTCCTTTAAGATAATCTATTGATAAGCCTAAAGGACACACAAATGTCAGTATTTCTGGCTGTTGTTTATTTGCCAGTCAGTTCCACGATGGTTTCCAATTAGGCAGAGACTGTCAGACCATCGCGCAAGGACACCCGGGAACACAGGTGGCACGAGAACACCCCCGCTGTACAACCGGAGCCATAAAACAGAAATGCGTCAATCAGAAGCAGCAAGAACAACTAATTGCATATGTTGCCCAACAGAAGAATTAGCATTTCATATTTGTAACACAAGTGCCAATAAACAAAGAGACATGTCAGCTATTTCCTCACTTTCTGACAGTCTAATCACGTGGCACATTCCCAAATGACTGCGAGACAATAGGAAACTGCGCATTTTTCAAGGAAGGCCTGCATGGCACATGGCATTTCAGCCACTAACAACTCCCATGGTCCTTTTAGTTAGGGCTTAGCTGCAATTTTACTCCCCTGAATCGTGAGCGACTTCACTGAAGTCAGACGTACCCTGGGGAAGAACAGATTCAAAACAAGAGAATTACAGAAACCAGCTCCACACCAGGAAGACTCGCCAACCTTGACAGAGGGGTTTGTACCTGCATCCCGATTCACTGGGTTGTCCACAATCCCAGTGGATCATGGAGCAGCAGAGAGGCAGAGGTTGTGCCAAGGGAGCACTCATAAGCCTTGCACAGCTAAACCACAGATATTCTGCATGCCAGCAACTGCAAGCCCAACGCAGGTGGCTTTACAGAACCATTTCCCAGAGCCTGCCTCTTCACTAAGGGGTTTTCAAGGTGCTGTGCACCTCCTGACCACGCTACTGATGCATTTCTAGCTGAGCTACAGCACTTGGGTACTTCTCTGACTCACGCTCCAACAAGGACGAGACAGAATGTTCGTATTTGTACAAAATACTGATTCGGCTGTATAAACCCCTACATGCTCCTCACCGAGCAGCACGCACCCCTCTCTCAATGCCCTGCACAACCCCTGCACGGGGCACAAAACCCAGTTCAGCAGAAACCCGCCAGGCTGTCACCAAAGCTGTGCGGAGGACCTCTCGCTGGCAGAGCTCCCTATCCAGATGCTCACCTGTTCAAGGGCAAGACAAGGGACAAAGTATTGGACATCAGTGCTCTTGGCAGTTATCTCACCCTACTTCTACTTGTGGTGATGTTCACGTGTTGCTCTGCTGCCTCTCGAAACTTGAAGAGCAGCACTTTGCCGCCCTTCATGGGCACCCATTTACCTCTTCCACCCCAAAAATGAACACTAATTTATACTAATAAATCACATTTTAAGGCACCAGTGTACTTCGCAAAGCCTACCTCAGTGACATTAAGCTCTCGTGTCACTTGGGTAGCATGGAGAACTGCCCGAGGCCAACATAATTTTTACCCTAAATATTAATGATGTTAAATAATTTCTCAGTCCCTCCAAAGGAACAGATTATTTCACAAGCATGGGGAGCCAGGCACCACAGGGCATTTCCTCTTCAGTTTTCTATATCCATACTGTTTGAGGACAGGACAAAGTGTTAAACTGAATCTCAGCTGCAAATGGAAGATGAGAAAACAGCTATGCCCAAAGAGATCTTGCACCTCTGGCCTGCTGCAGAAACACCAGCTGGCTCAGAGCTATCCCCTAACCTTGCCTCTCCAACAAAGTCATGGGAAAAACAGTGCTAAGGGGTGGCGGGGGGCTGGTGGAAGGAGTCAGCCTGCCTGTCTTTGTCTGCCCGCAATGCTTCCTCCCTTCCCTGCCATGGACTAAATCCTCTGTATTAACAAGCCTCCAGGTAACAGCACTGACCCTTCGCATCACAGCACTGAGAATCAGACTTGCCAGGGCCATGGCACTGGTATTCAAACCTCCAAGCAAAAGTATGTGTGGCACAGAATAGGCGCCAGGTGACAGAGCAACCACAATAACACGCATGAAGACACAGCCACACCAGTATTACTGCCCACAGGCTCTGGGGTAAGGGGTCTGCCTGCAGACTGTACCTGCCCCTTTAGTCCCATACGTGCTCTGCCAGGCAGATGTCTCAATGTCATCTGCAGCACACCAACCTCCTGCTGAGTTAAGGACATCTAGAGCTCAGTGGCTCTGCACCAGGCTGGCTCCCTGCCATGGGCACAGCACTCCCTCTCCCCTACACTCGCAGCTGGATCGCAGGCGGGCAAGTATCCTCAGAAACAGCACGGCTGCAAGGCTTGGAAACACAGGGGAAGAAAAAGCATCATCTTTGCTCCAGTCCAGAGCCAGGCAGGGAAGTGGCTGCCAGGTGGGAAAGAGAAAAGCTCTCTGGATCTACTCATGCCTCTAGGATTTTCCATAATAATTACACCCCTGCCACTGAGATGGCTAAACATCTTATCAACACCCCTCCCTGCCACTTTCCTACTGTTCCACGTGCACCTTCCCTCACGAACGCTCAAGAAAGCACAGGGAGGGAAAGCACAGCCTGCGAGTCCCTGCTGCAGCGCCTAGCAGCACCCTGCAATGCCAAGATGTGACCAGCTGCAGCCTGGAGCAGACCTCACAGCAGCGGGTGGACTAGAACCGGCATGCAAAAAAAGCAATTACTTTAGACACAACGCTCAGCTGTGTCACTACTGTGTCCAACGTGATATACATTAAGGTGACTGCACTTTTCAAAGGTGGTGGTCCTCACTCTGATCAGGCTTACTTTGGGTCCCCCAAATAACAGGTCACTTTTAAACAGACCTTTGTATTTATAATTAGTGGAGCAAACCCATAATTATGCAGCAACGGACAGATACTACAAACCGACACCTTGAGAGGCTGCCCCACCACAGACGGTAGACTCTCTTATCCCTGAAGCCAATAGACATTACGTTAAATGTGCCAGCGCTGAAGGATAAAAGCAGTCTGAAACACACAAGAGCCTCCAGCCTGTGAGAGCATAATCTTCACCATGGGGAAAGAGTTTCCCCCAGTTCTAGATCCAGTGCAACCCCACCAAAACCAGGACAGTTCCACAAAACCCACACCAGATGCCCTGGTCTGAATCCGGCCCTGCAGGTGCAGCTTCCCCTGAAGGCACCAACCTCTTGGCACCTCCACTCTCACCTTGTTCTCCTCAGGGGTGAAAAGGATGCGGAAAGTGGAACGCATGCCAGGTGCTACCTTACGGCACGTATCCTTCGGGCTGATCAACTTGAAATAAGGTGAGCTCTCCAAGACGACCTTCACCAGCCGAGGAACCTACAGGAAAGACATGAGACTATGACTTTGCCAGTTGTGGAAACATGAGGAGAAGAGACCTAGCCATGCCCTGGTGACATCCTGCCTCAACCACCTTTCCAAAGCACTTTTACCTCTCGAGGTACATACACATAATACACAAGGGTGGACCTGAATCCCTGCTGCTGGGGCAAAATAGCTCCAGGCCAGAGGCAGTAGGGCAATGCCCTGCTGTGAAGAAGTGCCAAGCAGATAAGACACCAGCAGCATGGCGATACGATACCAGAATCAAGTCATCCACATAGTCAACAAACCCCGAGAACCTGCTTGCTTCTGCCTGCGCACATCCATGCCATCGCACCTCTAAAGGGGGAATGTATCATCTGAAGGCAAAACAGGACGTGTTATACTGGGGCAAGGAAGAAATTCACTTCTAACCTACCGGGTTTGAGCAGGGCAGTCAAGCTGCAATGCTACAGAGTCATGCAGGCAGACCAACAAGAGAAGGAGACCACAGACATTGTGGCCTTACTGGGAATAAAAGCAAGCTGAGGAGCAAAAGGAGGAACATAGGAAAACAAAGGGACAACCCCAGAAACAAGGAGATGGCTAAGAGAATTTAAAGGGGGCTGTAGAGAAGCAAGGAAGAAGCATGATACTCTATAAGGAAAGGCTGATGCAGAAGATCAGAGCAGTCAACTTACCACAATAATGGCAAGCCAGACGACCCCCCAGGCTGTGCCTATCAATTATGGGCTTCAAAGGCATTTTCTGCCTTGAGATGCATGACCAGCACTGACTCACACTGTGGTTTCATTACTAAAAGCCAATCTCAGCTCTCCGGAGCCTCTTGCTGCCTGCTGATTGTAGCCAGGCAGCTGCCAGTGCAGGCAAGGCAGATCTCTGGGCATTCCTCCCCACACCCGGGAGTCCCTGCAGGCACCCTGCTGCAAGTTTCTGCCCTCTGGGATGCCACAAACACAGAGACTGCACACAGGCATTTTCTAGCACACGGATATCAACCCCTGAGCACCAAACCTCATCTCAGAAAGTCTAAAACAGGTGATTTTGACTGACAGGCAGCTTCACTGAGAAACAACGAACCCACATGAGGCTTGGCAAAAGTGGAGATTCATTCTGCACCACCCACCCGAGCCTGATAACCCACGGCCCAGGCAGTCCTGAACTCTCCAAACACTCTTTGCTCCCAGCAATGCCCTGGGGCAGCGAGTTCCCAGAGCCAATTTCACACTGCAGACAAACATTTTGGTCACCAAATCCCTTGGGAGATGAGTTAAGACCTTCAGCAAAAGCCACACAGAAGACATGAGGAGCAGCCTGAAGACAGAAAAGCACTTGTACAAAACACAGGTACAAACAGGAAGTATGTAGCAAAGCGCTTCTGTATTTGAATGATTACAGAGCCTCTCTTTGGAATACACTTTGCTGTCAGCTGGATTTTGATGGAGCAGACAGCACCAGGCTACCATGCAGTAGAAGTCAGTATGATTCAGAAGAATCTGGGAAACTGCTGAGAAAACAGAGACAGAGCACCATGTTGCTTTTCTCTAGGACATTATCAAAAGCCAACGAAAGTAAAACATAATAACCTCTCTTAGGACTATCATCTCTAACTTTGTGTACTTAAATATGCCAAGGATTTTCCTTAGAGCCGATCTTACTTTCACACCAGCACTGTCCAATGGTTGAGGTCTTACTAGCTTCAAAACTAATTCATTTTGGAAAAAAAAATCAACAGTTCACACATTGCCTCCTCTTTACGGGGCATCCAAATCCCAAGGTGCAGCTGTACAAGTTTAGGATTTTTTACTGGGAATGGCAGAAATGTTGATGCAGACATTCTTTTCCACTTGAGGGAGCAGGAATAGAGCAAATTAACTGTTTGCCTGTTGGCTGGTACTTGGCAAAGACAAACATTTTGAAGTGCCACATGGATAACGGAGCAACTGAAGCCAAAAGACTTAGTGGGAATGAAGCAGAGCCATAGGGAAAGAGAAACTGAGGCACACTTTAATCAGGAAAGGATACCTACAGCAAAGAGTGCCCAGAATCACTGTGGACCACATAAATGGTATCCCTGGGGCATGGGCATCCACGCTGCATCTTTCCAATATCCCCGAGCTGAATGCCAGACCAGGAATGGCACAGCACTCTCCAGGAATAACTGAGGGGCCATGCCTGCATCCTCCCTTGCCAAAGGGGCTTCTTTTCAACCGTGTCCCTGTCAAAACCTGTCATCTCACAATATACTTTGACTTCTCTTGCTGTTCCTCCACCTGCCATATGCCCCAACAGCGCTTTTTTGTCCACCTGTTTGTTTCCCCCAACAGGGAGATTTGGAGAGGGGGTTAATTCACCCGCTCTCGTGTACACTTCCATCTTCCCATCCTGCCGCCCTCCTCTCATGGATACGTCTCACTCTTCAGTACACAAGACTGTCTTTAATTACACCTTTCTTTTTCTGACCCTTCTCTGCTTCCAGCACACTTACTGCTAGGTGTCAGGAGAAACCCTTGCCTGTACAAAGTTCTCTCCCAGAGCACCTTCTAACTCAGCTCCTTTCCTCGCTCCTCTCTTTTCCCACCACCTTGCTCTTGGCACATGCCTCACTCCAGCAAATATTTCCCCTGCTGAAATTCAGAAGGTCTCAATTCTCCTCTTTACAGTGGAACAAAATTGCTGACGTTTTTCAACTTTTCCCTTCTCAACTTCCTTGGGAAATCTCAAAACGATCACAATTTTTTCAAGGAAAGGTGGAGACCTTCAAGAGCATGTTACTGTGGATGGGCTGTGGTTCTCCAAAGGGAAAGCAGAGAGCCACGTTGCCTTAGAAAAACCTGGGCAGAAATGAATTAAACTTACCAGGAGCCTAAAGTGGCCCCTAAAGGCCTCCCACTGCTCCTGCTAAATCAGTCCGCTTCCACTGCTGTTTCAAAACACCCTTTCTGGAGTGCTAACACCACTAATTGTAACTTATTCCAGCATAAAGCGGAGAAGACTCAACCCCTGTGCTCTGACACTGAGCTGCAGAGGCAGCTAAACAGGTTGTGAGAGGCAGAGATGCCCTGCCAGAAACCAAGGTTAACCAAGGAGCCACCAGGACACGATACACACTCGAGGTAAAGCATGAGGGCAGATATGGACTGTACAGCCCCTGACATTCCCCTCAGTCCGGGGATTTCGAGAGGAAGGATGCTGACTAGAAAAGCTCCTTTGGGCTAGATACCACCAACGCATGGCCAAAATCAGGGGGAGAATCTCCAGCATGGGAAGATTTCCACCAGCTTGCAAAATAAAGGTGGTGAGACATTTGATTCTGACGTGCTGCGCTGCAGCAGGTAACTTGCTATGCTGTATACCCCGTGAATTACACTGCTCTCCTCTTCCAGCACGGCGTTAAACCTCCACATCCCAGCACTTACCTTGTCGGTGTTCCTCAGAATCAGCGGCGCTTCATAGACCTCGCAGGGGACGTAGCTCTGAAACACCACCTCTGATGGAAAAGGCTGAAACAAGCTCTGGTCCAGGTCAACTGAGGAGAACTGGAGATGCAAGAGAGAGCAGTGAGAGGTTCAGCTGCTGGCAAAAAGATTCATGAATGAGATTCCTACATTGATCTCCCGGGAAGTACAGTCTCTTGGTGACTATGTCTGCCTAGCTCACACTAGGGAAACAGGAGCTCACCCACCTGTGTTCTGAGCTCAGCAAAAGTTTCTGGGCCACGCTGAGCGGGCTCAAGCTAAGAAGCTCTTTTGGGAGGTGTTGCTCCAGGTTTCCTTCTCCAAAATGCAAGGCAGCGCTTACCTCCAGCAGAGCCCTGTGCTAACGGGGTCACACAGCTCCGGAGCACTTGCTGAAAGAGCCATGAGCGCTCACGGAGAAAGCGAAACCCAAGAATTTATGTGAGACTCCGTGGGAAACCATTTCGGGGTGATCTTTACTCTGAGACAGAGAGACCAAGTCCCACACATCCCCAGATATCATTTTTTGATATAGAGCCTAGAAATCAGTAAGAAGAGAACAGTACCAGAGGAGGTAAGGCCAACAAGAAAGTAACAGTAGTCAGGAAAAAGACATGTGAGGGGAACATTAGATGGTGATAAGGTTCAGCTCTTTTCTCAGCATTACTGGGCAACTTGAGTAAGACTGGACTTGAGATCTCCTTTTGCCATGAGCTTTAAAAGGGATGCTTTACTGTATTCTATTATTGCTCTTAATTAACACCACTGCAGAAGCATGGCTGAAAACATACACAAACAGCAAATGCTTACAGAGCAGAGGCATTACTTTGAGGAAATTCCTCCCTGCTTTGTCTCCCCTCTTCCAGCTGCACTGCTCCCCCTCGAAAGACATGGGCAGGTCTCCATGTGTGGCTGCGGCACACTGCCAGTTATTTGTGCGCTCGTCTGACGCATTCCCAAGCTCCTGTGCTGTCTAGGGCAGTCCTTAACCAATTCGTTACAGGTCTCTGGCTGGCAATTTTCCACTCAACAGCCTACCTCAGCAATCTACCCATTTGGACTGTGTGTTGTACTGAGCAGTCCTGTAAGAAAAGCAGCTTGAAAGTAAAGGTTGATCCAGATAAAGCACCTCCACATCGCCTCTGCCCAGCGTGATTCCCCTGTATATCTGGCAGCCTGCAATTTCTAACACCCTGCAAGGGTCCCACGCATTGTTCCAACCCAAAGCATTAATGCAATTGGTTTTGTTAAATCTTGAATAATTACCGTAGGCCCTCAGCTTTCAAAGGCCAATGCTGCCACCGTTGAGGGAGTCCTATGACCCCAAGCATTTGCCAGCAACTGTACCGAAGTGAGATGCGACTATTTCAGCAGGAGGATGGAAAATGGCAAGCTCGCACCCTGGTGTCCTGCCCCAGCCTTCCCCCAGTATTGGGCTTTAGCACTGGTAGCTAAATTCCAGCAAAACCCACCAAGTTCAGCAGAGGTTATTCGTATTGGCTACTAAGCATATCAGGACTTCAATGCCTCATGGGGGAAAAATGTTTTACTTTTCCCCCAGCAGAAGGAACTCCACCACCACCACCAGTTCACAGAATCACTAAGGTTGGAAAAGACCTGTAAGATCATCAAGTCCAACCACCAACGTAACACCACCATGCCCACTAAACCATGTCCCGCAGTGCCACGTCCACACGTTCCTTGAACACCTCCAGGGATGGTGACTCCACCACCTCCCTGGGCACCCTGTTCCAATGCTTCACTGCTCTCTCTGGAAAGACATTTTTCCTAACATCCAGTCTAAACCTCCCCTGGCGCAACTTGAGGCCATTTCTTCTTGTCCTATCGCTAGTCACTCGGGACTTGGAAAGGACAACAGGACCTAGTCACAGAGGTATTCAGAGAAGCTGGAGGCAGGCCCGTCACAAGCACGCACCCTCTTCAAATGTCACCAACAGCAAGGAAAAGGGCAGGAAAAGGCTACCTTTTGATGGGAGGTTTCATTCATGTCTAGAAGCTGGATAATCCGGGGCCGCCTCATCTCCCGAGTGCTGGCCAGCCTCTGCTCCGTGGTGAGAGACATCTCCTTCAGGAAGGCCGAGGGAGTCAGCTGAAATGCAAAACACCAGCAAGAGTTACACAGATGCCTTTGGTCAGAAAGGCTTTTCTTGGTCAAGTGCCACTGATGAATAACTACGACAGTCCTGGAAGTCCCCTAAGTTACCTGCTGAAATATTTAACATCAGTAAATTAATGATATAGAGCCGAACACACACGCTCTAACCAAGTGGCTCTGCCCCACCGTTAGCTTCTCCTTCGTGATTTGATGTGACATGTTTGGGGATTTCTGCTCTTCGGGCATTTGTTTTCTCTTTAGTTTTGCTGCATTGAGCCAGTGACCTTTGAAGAGAGTGGCGAGGAGTTATCAGAAATCCCCAAACTCCATCCTTGCACAACGCGCTCAACCAACACGTGTGTGATGTCACAGCTGGGTGAGTCAGAGGAAAGCAGAAAAGCAGCGTTGTGCCAAGACTGACGTGGAGAGGAATGGGTCCAAGTTTTAGTTATTTCTTCTTAATTAGCACTTGTTTTCTCTCTGTTCTGGCCTCACAGACCCCTCTGCAGAAGTACACGGAGATATCTCCTTGGCAGAGCCTGAGCACTAGGTCATCTCCAGTCAAGTGAGCTCCAGTCAGCAAAGGGGACATCTGTGGATGGGAAGGAGGAATCGCCCTGACTCCCCTGCTGTTTGCAGGGCTGGATCTGTGCTCCACACAGGATATGAGATACAATAACTGTTTTGCAACCTGGTCTGTCTGGGACCAACCACGTCTTCAGGCAGAGCTCAAGCAGCCCACCACATGCCCGGCTGCCTGGAGGGCAGGTACGGTCAGAGCAGCACTGGCAAGTATGCCTACGTGACAGAAGATATTACTGCCCACACAAAGAGGATGGAATGAAGCACACCCTCACGCTTCAGCTATTCCAGTGCAATGCCCAGAACATTCATTTAACTTGGCCTCCAGGCAAGACTCTGGACTTTCCCCGAAGCAGCACGCACTCCATCCCCCACTGCACCATGACAGCCACCTCCAGCAGAAGCCGGGCAGCAAAGCGATGGGGAGGTGGGGTCCAGCTTCACAGTGCTGCTAGACAACAGGAAGGGAAGGCGCAGGAGGGACACAGGGGGAGTTTCCAGCCTTAACACAGGGCCTGCCCAGCCACAGCAGGTACTTACAGTTACAGACTCCTCTGTCTCTCTGACTAGCTTCGGAAAACGAGGTGCTACCACTTTGCTCTGGAATCCATCAGCCATTTTGGAGGACCCCATGGACAGATGCATCTTGCCAGTGGCCATCTCTCAGCTCACCTGCAAGGAGCAACAATAGAACTTTGAAACTCTAGAATCCCATTCATGGCAGAACCAGAGGACACACCCACGTCTCCAGGCTGCAGCATCCTTCCGAAGTGGAGAACTTAAGGCCTCCCCACCCTGTTCCGTGATTAGACCATATTTAAGTGGCACAGTCAACATTCATAGCAGTAAAACCCCAGAACAAACATTCCCTGAGCCAAAACAGCCTCTTGCTGTGGGTGCTGTCCCACGAGCCACAAACACACACCAGGGCCTGCTGGCATTTCTCACCTTCCCCGGCTTCCATTACTTTTGGAATCCCATTTACTGGAATTATTAACCCAATCTCTATTAGCAGCCAAACTGTCCTTTATTCCTCTTCACAAGTTTTCCGGTGGGAACAGAAGGAAGGTAAATGTCACTTAGCCGCTTCATTTTGCCAGGGCAGCTGACCTGATGTGACTGTGTGCCTGACCCTACTAAGTGCTCAGAGTACTATGAACAACCTTAAACCCAGGGATCGCTGCTGCCCCCAGCATTAATAAAATCAGACTACTTGCCGACTTTGCAAACCCGATGTCCACCCTTTGTGCAAGGAGCCTGGTGATGCTTCCAACTAAAGGAGCGTAGAGTTCAATACTCTGATTAAGAACTATAGTTTCTCAAGGCTAATTTGGTTGGTTTAAGTTACAAAAATTATCCAGCAAATATGACTCCTTCCAGGCATGAAGTTACCACAGTGCCCAAGAACGTTTCTCCATGGCGAATGAGGGCCCTCATTTTCACTTATTAACACCCAAACTTAAGGCTCCCTACAGGCATTAGAGGCTGTAACAGCAGAAATAAAAGCATGAAACCGTTAAAGGAACATGAGCAATTAGCTCAAATATAAATGCAAATATGTGACAGCCGGGCCACTGAAGACTTTATCCTAATGGCAGTTCTTCTCCAGCATCCTCATCCTACAAGTAGCATGGGTTAACAGGTCCATGGGCTATTCTTCTTCCAACCACCAGCCTGCCGACCACCTCTCTCCATCTGCGTCACACAAAGTGGGGGTGCAAGAAAGGGCAAGAAGAGACGACAACCCCAGAAAGTGGTCTCGAACACAAACAAAGAGAAACATGTACAGTATTTGCTAAGCACTACTTTGGACTAGAGATAATTTCCCCTCCCTTTCTGGCTAACTGGACCAAGGAACAGATAGATTTCCCTGCTTCTTATTTTCTGGCACTTGAAAGGCCAGTGCTCTCAAACCCAGCTCTACTCTGACTTTTTTTTTTTTTCATTCTGACATTATCTGACAAAAATCACAGCTCACATTCCCTTCTGCTTCCTTCTGTTCCACATCACCTTTTTTGTGTGGATGATGTCTTGCTGTATACAGCAAGTCATCATCTATACAAAGATGACCATTCCCTCCCCCTCAAGGTTTACCCTCATCCTGCAAGCAAGGCAATAACTTCATTCCTTTACTCCCTAAACAGCTACAGCATTGCACATGTTCATGGTACTGGGCCCTTTACAGTGTTAGGAAACAACAACGTTGCTCTCTCCTTTTGTTCTTGCAAGAAACATGAGAGAGCACAGCACTAGGGACATGAGGACATGCTGTAGCAAGAGCTAGGATTTAAAGCTGGAAATAACTCTTTTTCCAAGACAGAAATCTAATGGGGATGATACAACATTAATCTGGATTTCCACGTTTTACTATTAGGTCTTCAGAATAACTGGATTATTTGTTCCAATTTTCTACCTGTAATTTCACTTTGCTTGAAATTAATCCCGTTCATCATGCCCACAATGCTTATTTCCAGAGGGCTTCCAACCTCCACAGCCCTGGCCCCGTCTTACAGCTTCCCCTGCTCTCCACCGAGGCACTATGACAGCCCTGCGGCTCCACTTCCCTAGAGCCTGCAGGGATCAGCCTCCCAGATTCAGAGGAAAGGCACAGAACTAAGGAATCAGCCACATCTCCCTGTAGGGGCAAGACAAAACAGCAACCGCGCCACAGCACGCCTCCAGCCCACCACCCCTGGCTGGTGGGGGGAGATCTCCATCTTCCCCACCTCAGACAGCCCTCTACCCACCCCAGAAACATAAGGAAGGGTTGCAATTCCCCCTCTGCTCCAGGCTCAGGGCACAGACAGCGCTGCCACCTCAGCTTTAGGTTCAGAGCACAAATGCCCTGAGCCTGGGCAGAGGAATCAGGACACAACAGCGAAGACCACCTAGAAGAGCAATGAAGAAATATGCCCAGGGCTGGGGTAGAAATTCCTGACGTGTCTCAGGAAACCAAGATGTATCGGAGCAGGGCACCAAGCTGAAGATCCCCAAGGACATCCAAGCTTCAGTCTCCTCCCCAAGGTTCCCTTTTACCCTGGTATCTACAGCTAAGCTAGAAGTATCCACCATCGCTGCAAGTTGCACAACAATTTTCGAACCCATTAAAAAAAACCTTTACCTCCCCAGACTTTGTCTTAGACCAGGTATATAATTCAATCCTACTGAGTATCACGTAGCTGCTGCATCCCTGCTGTTGGCCCTCCTGCCAACAAAACTGCCTCCTTCCTGCCCGCTGGCCAGACACTCCCTTAGGACAGGGAATTCACGCTTCTCCTGGAGGATTCACTTTGCGTAGCGCCCACTCTTGCTTCCTGAATCACCATGGGCTACTCGGTGGCTGTGGACAGCCTGGAGAGACAGGAGATGGCCAGGGAGCCATTGGTGTGACCACGCTCCCACCGGCGCAGCAATAACCGACACAGTGCCGGCAACTTCCAAGAACCCAGTGGAACCCCCAAGGCAACTGACAGGACTTGGGAATTGGGCTGCCCGGCGTCCCCTCTCCTCAACTGCTACAGCCTTGCCAGGCAGAGCAGGAGGATTTTACCAGGACCTCAAGGAAGCAGAAGGTTCAGAGCTTGACATTTAGCTAAAGTCTGCTCGTTTCTCTGCTGCTCAGCTCCCCCTGCTCTAACGTGGGGAGATACTGCACTGGGCAGTGCTCAAGGTGCTGTGCGGAGAAGCTTCTCAAAACAGCAGCATCTCATCCTGCAAGTAGCATGACAGGAAAGGGCCACTAACCCACTAAAGACTGGGGGTTTACCACCTTAACCAGTTCCACACCAAGGGAACAGATGCCTGTTCAAGCATTTGCGGCTTTGGGATTTCTTCAGCTCTAGGCTGGAGTGGAAACGATGCTTTCTGCCTTGAACTTTCTCAGCATCACAACTGGTCGACTCGGTCTCATCTCTGGTGGTTTACAATGCCACTGAAATGCCTTGATAAAGTTATAGCCCTGCAACTCACTGCAGCCCATCCATTTCCTAAACATCTCACTCCGCAGTGAATGATTGCAGCAGTATTCTAAAGTACACCTTAGAGTAGCATTTGTTCATGTTCCACGAGCTTCAGATCAATTAATTTAGACACTGCAGACTAGCTAATCATTTCTTTAAGGAGTAAAGAAAAAGTTTCCACACTGACTTACAAAACAAGAACTCAATTTCTATTTTGCTCGCCCAGGAAGGACCCCAATCACATCAATACAAAAGAGAGCAGGCAAATCAGTGTTGCCGCAGCTCCGACAATGCCTTTGGGGGTGTCCTCTGTTGTTGCACCTGGTGAATACCCATCTGAGGAGCTCGTTCCAATTAACTGTGCACACATATACACACACACCAGCCAGGGACACCCAACCTACAAGAGCATCTCAGCTGCCAGGGAGCTTCACGCATTTTCAGCACAGCAGATGCTATAAACAAAAGCTTCTCATGAGACTCTCGGCCACAGGCAAACCAAATCATCCCATCTGCTTGGCTGGGAACAAGAAATCCTTGGTCTGAAAACCACCATTCATTATTTGGGGGTTTACAATTCAGTTAAGGAGGATCTTAGCCCTGAAAACAAACTGGCTCTCCAGCCACCTAGCCTGTGGAAACTCGCTCCAAAACATCTCCCACTTGGTGTCCAGCCACCGATTGAGTGGAAACTGGAGAGCTCAGGCAAAGAAGCCTCAGATGTGACACCCTTGTGCGCTCAAGGCACCAAGACAGAAGTGCTGTAAGGAAAGGAACCTGGATGCTGGGTGATGCTTCCAATCTCAGAAGGCAGAACTTGGAGACAGATGTCAAGGTGAGACCCACCAAGTCCCTTGTGCTTGGCCGGAGATGCACTCACAGGGCTGCCACCTCGTGCTCCTTCCCACGGCTCCAGCACCTTACAAGCAACATTAGAGCCTCCCCTGCTCAGCACAGAAGCAACTCCTGCCTGCTGCAGGCAAAGAGCACACCTGGAGCCAGGTTTCATGCTCAGAGGACTTGCCAGAGAAGCCTTGGGTGCTTAGCAAGGGAAACTGATGGCCACAAAGCACCTTCATGGAGCTGCATGGTAGGAGTGACACGAAACCCATACAAGGCTTGCAAGCACCTCAGCACCCCAATGCCAAACCCGACGCTGGTACCTCGACCTGCTCCCATCAGCCTCAACAACCCTGCTCCCATGCTTGGCTGTGCTCCCGCTAGCAAACTCACCGTCTCTTTTTCCAGCCCAAACCTCCTGCCCTCCCAGATAGATGGAAGGGGACAAAGCCATTCCTTGGTCCTGCTTGTCAGCGCAGACAAGGTCCCTGCCACATCTCCTAGCACTGCTGCGTGGAGAAATCAAGTGAGAAAAAGCCTGACCTCCAAGCTAGCAGCTAGGATGCTTGAGAGCTAAAGACAAGCCTTGGCTGGGGGGCTCTGCCCCCTGCATCACAAAGTCTTTTAAATAACGACTATTTAATGTGCAACACATGAGCAGTCTCCAGAGGGGAAAAAAAAAATAAGAGACCAGGATCATCTTCAAAGTGAAGGAAAAAGATTTGTTTCATGATGCGGGCTCACAGCTAGTGTAGGCTCCCTGCCTCACGCTGGGCAGAAAAGGAGGGTCTGCACAGGACCGCTCTGCTCCCAGCTATTTTTGGCCTTGAGCTACATTAGGGGTGCAAAGAAGCACCTTCACCTTGTCTCTTTAGGGCAGCAACATTAACCTCTGAACACTCCCTGGCTCATGATATGGGCTAGGGTCATAAGGCCAAAGTGTCAGTAGGCACAAGGTAGGGCTTCACACAAGCTGAGTCGTGCCAGGACCTGGAAAATTCAGAAGGCTCAGCAGCACAAATACAGGCACAGAGGGGCCCTGAAGGGCCCCTGAGCTTGGCAAAAGCTGCGCTGAGGAACAAGTTAATGCGAGCACTTAGATATGGCCCTAAAGCATCCAAATCCCTTTGTGCATATGTCCAACAGCTTCCCTCAGTGAAATAAAACTGAACAGCTCTCTGATGACGCTGTGCTGAAAAAGACAGGAAATTAAGAATAAACAGCCAATTTCTTAATGGACATTAAGAAAAAAAATGGGAAGTTTCATGTAAAAGCACAGCTTCATGTCTATACAGATCCTGCGGCTGTCACTATGCCACGTGCCAGTGCTCTTATTTCAAAGGACTCCACGTCACCTGTGCTGAAGCAGCAGCACCAACCTCTGAGCTGGTCTGATACCAACCGATCGCCCTCCAAACTTAAAGGCTGGGGATGTATTGGCACGCTCTGCACTACAACACACTACACCCAGCTTTTCTTGTAGGAGCAGAGACTACTGGCTCAATCTTGTTTCAGTACACACAATAAATCCTCTTTCTTCTTCCTTCTGCAAAGATAAACCATCTCTCTCTGGACTAATTGGTTCATTTGCCTTTCTATTACACTTTGCTGGAAGAGTGAGACAGGAGATCTGTTCAAAGTGAGAATCAGGATGCTATTGAACAATTTTGTTCAGCTACATCTTCTTGCCCTCTTCAGGCTTAAGTAGCAAGATCACATTTTGTGACTAGAAATCACCTGCTTAGCTATCATTACCATAGAAACAGCATCTCAAGGAAGCCAGGAAAGGAGAAGCACAATTTCCAGGACTAATCTCTTGTCCCTCCAGCCCACTGCTAAGTGGCTGAGTGCTTTCTAAATCAAGTCTTGCTACCCAGGAAGCCTCACCTGTCGCCTTTATAGTCCAGTGCCTCTGTATTTTATCACTTCGGTACTGTCATCCTGCAATTTATTACAAAAGCTCTACCATAGCCAAGATAATTAATAGGAGCCTAGTGTTACACCTTCCTGTGATTTCTTTTAATAAACTTCAACTCTCAGCTCACAGCGAGGTGGACCAAGGGTCTGCTGGAGATTCCACAGCTCCACATGCTATAATTTACAACTGTGGCTCCTGCCTGAAATAGTAACAGTACTATTGTCCCTTTCCCAACTGCCTCTCCCAGCACCTGATCTCTGCTCTCCTGGCTTTGCAACTTGCATCAACTCTCCCTTTTTATTTCCTCTTTTTCTGGCATCTGGACCACACTTCATTCCGGTTCGCAATACATCGGAGCTTCCACGCAGCTAGAGGCTTTGGAGTGGAAAAGCAGAAACCAAAGGACTATTAATGGATCCCCAGGGCAGGAGCAAGCGGCCGTACGCGGGGTCAGAGCTGACTCCGCAATGGTGAATTCAGAGCAGCAGGTTCGCTAAGCAGTACCTCTCTTTAGTAGCTACTGTCAAGACCTCATTCAAAGTTCATGGAAATCATAGGAAGACTCCTATGGATAGCAGATTGTTTCCCCATGTGATCCCTTACTCTGCAGCAAATGCTTGGACACGTCACATCCACTAGCCTGCTAAGGAGAGCTAAGATGAAAGGAACAATTCTGTACTCCCCGGGGGCTTAAAGCATATGACCCTCCGCTCTGCTGACACGCAATCGTTTGTTAATCTACCATTTCACTGCACACCCGAGCTGGAACAAGGGGCACTGACAGCATCCCAAAAAACCACCCTCCCTCCCTTTCTGAGCCATCTCTCAGCTTCTGCAGTATCAATTTGCAGTGCGCAGCGCAGGCGGCACGATGTTCACGTCCTGACCAGCTGCCTTCCCCAACCAGGACCCCGAGAGGTCAGGCATCAGCCGAGTTCTCGGACAAGCTCCTGTGAACCTCAAGCCAAGTGTTTTAATCTCAATTTTCAAAATCTTCCAAGTGAAATACTTCTGCGTATTCACGCCCAGTTCTCAAAGGAGTTTCAAGCTCTGGAAAAACATCAACATTAATTGAACTCAAAGATGCTAAACTGCAGACAGGTAAGCGGAGGCAGGAGTACCACTCGGCAACCTCACCTTGGCTGGCTCCAGCCTCATACCCAATTCCCCAGCACACACGTTACCGGCTGCCAGAACAGCAAATATTCCCTATTGACTGGATTACTCCTGTAACACTACAGCACTGGCTGTAACCCCGAGGTGCTACAGAGCAGGCTTTGGCTTCACCAAGTTATTTCCCACCCTTCAGCCTTCAGCCAAGGGGCAAGGCTGGACAACCTGTTAGGAGCAAGCTGCACCCTCCTGGAGTAGTCCAGCCTTTGGATTTTCCCTCGACGTAGACAGGAATTGCTTCTCAGGAAATCACCTATGGATTTAGAAGGCAAGGAAAGGACAGTCAGGGTGAGTTGGCTGTGCAGTCGCTCTGAGCTAGGCCATTTGTTGCATTTTGCATCACAAGCCTTCACGGCAGTTTCTAGACAGAGCGAGAATAAATCGTCTCGTCCCTCATTTACAGACGGGGCCACACAAAGATTTAAGGCCAAAACATCCGAAAGCCCACGTGCGAGACGAGACGAGGGGGGAAGACCAGCAGCGGCGAGGCAGGCAGCCTCCATCCCCCTCCACATTTAACCCACAGCCCGCGTGCAGTCATATCGGCATCCCATGGGGAAAAAAGGGAGAAGTTTGGGAATGTTCTCCTTCAGGGAGCAAAGCTCGCTCCCCGTCCAGCCCTGGGGGGAAGAAGGGGCCCCAACTCCCCCTCCCCACACAGAGAAAGGGCTGCAGCCCCCGGGGGCACCTCACCCAGCACCACAGCCCCACTCTGCTCCACCCGCAACCTCACCCCTAAAGCCTCCCCAAAAAAGCACCCTGGGCGCGCCGGCACCGCCCTCCCGCTTTCCTCCGGGGAGGGGACACAGCCACCACCACCCCAGCACGGGGGGGTCACCAGCGTCCCCCCACCTCTCCCCCCCGCGGGGGACACGGGGCACACTCACACCCCCGGTCCCCGCTGCCAGACGGGCTCTTGCCCTCCTGCCGAAGGCAACCGGGACTCCGGGCAGGCCCCACACCGCCATGGCCACGGCCAACGGCCGGACGCCGGCAGGGGAGGGAGGCGCCGCCTTCGGGACAGGAGGGCGGACACGGACATGGAGGCGGAGGGGCCCGCGGCGCTCAGCGCCCGGACGGCCCCGCTGAGGAGCCGCGGCCGCCTGCGGTCCCCCTGCGTCTGCCGGCTGGCTGGAGGGGACAGCCAGAGAGCACGGAGAGAGCCCAGGCCTGCCAAAGGCTTCACGAGCTCACACGGCTTCGGCAGGGAGCCTCTGCCCCAGCACCACAGAGACCAGCTGCGCTTCCCTCATCTCCGGGGGCACGGGCACTGCAGAGGCCCGGCTAGCAGGGCCTCATCCCAGAGCAGGAACAGCCGCGCAGGGACAGCCTGCAATGGCCACGGCAAGCACGCGCGGGAATTGCCTCCAACGCACCCTCCTCCCAGCTTCAGCACGGCCACATCCCTGCGGGGGTCACCCTGAAACAGAGCAGCCATTGGAGACACTCAGGGCAGAGCCCAAAGGGTTTCTCCCCGGGCGCAGCACTGATTGCGAAAAGAGCCACACGCCACCTGGACACAGCCCGTGTGTCGACAGAGCCCAAAAATCAACTCACACCTCACGGAGGTGCCAGCACTGCCCTCAGAAGGGACCATCTGCTCTTCTCCTGCTCTCTGGGCGATAACTCGCACCCCAGTCCCACCCGCTCACCTGCTCGGCTGCCACCTCGCACCTCCCAGTCTGCCTGTGGCACGGCACTCGGCACAGGCGACACCGGTGCACAAACCGGCACAGCCAACCTCCTCATTTCTCAGGGAAGCACTGTAATCAGTACACCCCAACAAGCACTGCCCAACAGACACAGCTCTACACTCTTCGCTGAAGCCAGGCTCCCCCTCACTCCCTCACTGAGGAGCTCCACATGGGCTCTCAGCTCCATCAGTGGGCACACCGCTGGTCCACTCAAACAGACGCATATCACCCGAGTGCCTCTGCCCAGCACTCCTGTGCAGGGTCTGACACAGGGCTGAAGGGAGCTCAGGGCTTGCGGAGTTCTCCTCAAATCCCTCATGCCCATTTCAAGGCCAGAGATGCTTCCACGACTAGGAAAACGGAACCGGCTGTTTCCATCATGGTGGAAAACTCAAGTTGCCTAAGATGGCAAACAAGAGCACTTCCAAAGCAGGTATCTGGAGGTTAATTCCTGCTTCACAGTCAGCATCACTGGTATTTCATTAAGAAGCCATCCAGGACACTTCAAACTCTCAGCCTTGGGCAAATGCCACAGCACTGCAAAGTGTGAAATCATTATCTAAAAGAACATGTCACCTATTCCTCTTCCCCACACTGCCTCTCCAACAAAAAGGCTCCTGCCTAAATAACTAGACCTGAGAAGACCCACAGCCATTAACGCACTTCACCTGGGAGCACATCCATTGTGCTCCTGGGGAACAGCAAGCCTTCAGGCAGGGCTCACCCTGTGCCACAGGACAGGCACGTAGCAGAACGTCTGCCTCTCAGCGTACAGTCTCTTCCAAGGACTGAGCGACAAAATACAAATGCACGCAATAAAGTGTCACCCCTGGTATGCAGCACATCACCCTCTGGTGCCTTCAGCATGAGCACAACCTGGGCTCATCCTCCTCCCACCATGTGTCGACCCTGAAGCTACATGCTACGGGCAGGTTCATTTTTGCCCTATGTTCCGTACACTGCCACAGAGACGAGCCAGTCATTAACTGACAGAAACACAGGGCTCTGAGGTCAGGTAACCAGGGCAAGATGTGACCTGCCGTTCTTCCCAGCCACTGCTTTCCTTCCGTCCGCCTCACAGCAGCAAAGGCCAGCTTATTCACCCCCACTCTACCAGGTGGACATTGGGATATGGATCCCACAGCCTGGCTATTTCACTGCACTTTCTCATCTAGATTAAGACCCAGCGAGATCTTACAGATCTTGCACAAAGTTTAGGCAGGTTTTTTTTCCTAGAGAGGTTCAACCCAAAGTAAAGCAGAATTCACAGTACAAGAGAAGCCTGGGATGGGGGAGCACAAACATGCCGGACAAGGAGAAACATATGCACACACCTTGACTCCAAAGCCTTTTTCTCCTTGGCTCCTCCTCCCACATCCCAACTCGTACATAACTCCCTTATTTCAGCTCCCGGCAAATCTCCATCTGCTCCTGCCAGACCCTGGGCTGGACAGACCCAAGCCCATCACCTGGAGGGCAACTACACCAGCACACACAGCAACACGGTTTATCACTGTGGAAATTCCAAATGACAGCCCTGAAGAGGTCACCACTTGGGAAGAGCACATCAAGACAGTCTGCAGGAGCTAATTTCAGCCACCCAGGCTACAGAAGCACAGCACCCAGAGGGCCCCAGCTCTATCCCTGCGCTCAGCCAGGCTCTTCAGCCTCCCTGCAGCACCCATCACTAGAGGGAGAGCCTGGGTAACCCTTGCAAAACCTGCTCCCAGCCCCGAGGGAGGTCAACTCCCTTTGCCAGGGCCTTAAACACCCAGACAAAATCCTGGCAGGCAGTAGGCAATAGCTGATGCAGCCCTGTGAAAGGGGAGCCTCGGAGACCCTGGTGAGCAAGCAGAAGGGGACCGGTGCTCTCTGCAAAAAGCAGCTTTCTTGGATTCTCTTGGCTTTTGCACACAAAGCCCTCGGGGGGCTCCAGCGTTCCCCAAAACACACACGTTCTGCCAAAGCTGCTTAATTTCTGATGGCAGAGAAGGTGAACACTACAGATTATTACTTTTTCGAGCTAACGGGGACTTTGAGGGGTAGGAATACACTGCATTCCCAGAGAGCACAGCGAGGAGGTGTCGTTGCAGCTGTACGCTACCAGCCAGAGTGCTGGCAGCTGAGCAGGGGGAGGCCACAGCCAGCTTGTCCAGTAGCTTCTTCACCATAACCATGGCTCTTGATGGATACAGACACCAGGCAGCCCTGCCAAGCTGCCATTTTTGAACAGCAACGGACCCAAAATTAAAATCAACATGGGTGTACATACTTTGCAAGCCTACACACACGGTTCAGGACGTCCTGCAGGATGTAGAAGAATGCAGCCACCGCTTTCTGACCCAGTCCTGGGCTTCACCATGCTTGGAGCTGGAAAGATCATCCTTCTCACAGAGCTTGCTGCACGAGACACAGGTGTAGCTGAGACAGGGAAGACCAAGTCCCTTCCAGGCTTCTTCCTCAGGACAGGGCTTATCAGTTCCAAGAACACTTGCAAGCTAGCCACAAAGTGAAGCATCAGCCATCTTCCCCAGGGGAGACCCATGCTTTCAAAAGGAGAGCCCAGAAGCTGAAATTCACACCACCACGGATGCTCAGGACCACCAACTCAGAGGAGGTACAGGGTTTACATCACTGCTCCTTCTCCATTCCTGGGGCTGTACATACAACCCCACAGGGACCAACAAGCCCCTCTTCCCTTGCCAACACCCTCTCTGCCCCATGAGCTCACCTCTGTTTTCCTTCACAATATCCAACTCTCACCATCAGGTTCACCTTGGAGCCACCATTCCCCATTCACACTTGGCTCTCAGTTGACTGCCTGCGTTTCTGGCTCAAAGGACACATTTCAAGCAGCACAGACTGCAGCTAGTCCCAAGCAAGCAGAGAGGGGGGGATCACACTTGCACACAGCCCAGTGCAGAAGCAAGCCACCCACCTCAGCACTTCAGACAAGCCACCCTTCTCCACCCTAGCAGGGTCTGACCAAACCAGGCTCTTGGCCCTGGTCTCCTTAGAGGCACAGGTAACAGTCCATGCAGGGAGCTGCCCTACAGGGCTCCAAATCCTCCCCCCATCCCCTGAGAAGCCTTGTTTACATCGCTCTTACCCTCCTGCAGAAACAAAAGAGCATACAGCCAAGGGCAACAGGCAGCCATGTTGCATTAGTAACCTCTCCTTCGCTGCAGTGCTAGAGGGACACAGAGCACTATCAGCCAGCATCCCCAAAAGCCCTGCTGCAGGCTCCGAGATGAGACCTGACAGCACAGGCACTGTCTAGCTTCCGAACACCAACACCAGAGCCCCTGGCGGGGGTTGAAACAGGCACATCAGAAACATAGCTTTCCTGTCACCAGTGCTGCACTCACCAGATCAAACCCACAGAATAACTGGACACATCTGGTGTCTTGCAGAGGACAGAGCCACAGCAAAGGCAAAGACCAGAGCTGCAATGAGGATCCAGGGAGAGCAGGGAAGTGCTGGCGCAGACAGCTTACACCATCACAGGGATGCAGGTGGGAGCATCCACTACCCCCACTTCAACCCATAAAGGTAAAACTCCAGCACTTGGTTAAAGAAAGGAATACGACTGCAACACTCAGTCATTTTAGATGCTATCAAAACTTTTCCTCCTGAATAACTGCAGTGACATCACTTACCTAACTGCAACCTCGTGAAGTGCCAATCACGAAGTCCCAAACAGGCAGCCCATAGCCCTCTTTGTCCAGGCAGGGTTCATACTTTTCTTCTGAAAAAAGAAGGAAAAATAGAGTTGGCCCCTTTCCCTTTCAGCCATTTTCCCCCCTGCCTTCCTCTGAGCAATGCAATCCCACATTGCAGGGGAGAACATCGGGTTTTTTGGTAGCACAGACCTCAAGGCACAGCCCTGGATTTGCTTTCTCCCTTTTTATTCCCATGCTGGGAATCCATTTTGTTTCCTCACTTTTTGCTTAGTTTACATCTCACTTCCAAACCCTGAACTGCTTCTCTACTCCTGTTCTGAATCAAGACAAGATTTCAAACGCCTACATTTTGGAGACCCTGCCATTTGCCATACAGCCATGAAACCCCCCCAAAAATAAATTGTTTTTTCCCCACTGCTTTTTAAAACAAAGTCCTTGGCCCCAACAAGTGTCATGCCTCCTAGGTTTTCTTTTTCCTTAATACTATGAAACCATTTAATCCAGCCAGCTGTCTTTGCGCAAATGCAGAAGAACATTTATAAGCCTCAAGAAGTTAATCCCATTTCAAGGGGAATGTCTGACATAGAGGTTAGCAAGGCAGTAACGGGGGCTGTGATTGCCCGGAGACAATGCACAAGAAGATGGGTAGGCTCTGGATGGAGGTTCAGGCCTGACTCAGCAAGGTACTGCCGCAGCATCTCAGCCTGAACAAGGAAACGCAAAGATGTCAAGGGCACTGATCACCCACGCAGTTACAGGACGGTTCGATAGCTGTTCCTGGGACTGACACTACCTTAATCCTTAGTCTTGGCCTCATGTTTCCTCTGGAAGCTAAAAGCCATCTAAGTCCGCGTTATATTGAGGACGGAAACATGCTGCGGTACCACCACGCTGTAGGACCAGGGCTCAGTGGTCCTTCACGGTCACAGAGGCAGAGCAGGAGTCAGTCTCCCCTCCCGCACACCCAGCCCTTCTCCTCAGCTGGCAGGGTCCCGCCAGGGCATTCTCCGTCCCACCCAGTGCCACCGGGCACCACAGGCTGGGGAGTACCGGGCTCTGGTGGTGCACTCCTTCCCCTCCACTTTTTTCCTGGGCTGCTCTATGATCTCAGGAATTCCAGCTGGGCCTCGGCCTTTGCGCAACGAGTTGGGCGGTTAAGCATCCCTTGACTGTACCAGGAACTCTTGCATGGCTAAGGTGGGGAGCAGCACTGAGTGTACCAAGCACTCCTGTTACCCAACTCAAGGCGGTAACGAGAGCGGGAATAACCAGCCATCCCCTGACAGCCTTGGAACATCCCTTACCTGGGCCATAGCCCGAGTGAAACAGTACCAGTGTTGCTGGAATTCCAGTAACTTTCCAGTAACTTGCTGATGACTAAAGCCAATCATCTTACAAACCTACAAACAGCCGTCCCAAGTGAGCTCTCCTGGACCGCAGCGGGCTGCCACCAGCATCCTCCTCGCAGTGGGACGCCTCTCAGAGTTTCATGAACTCTCCAGTTTGTGAAATGTGGAGGACTGCCGCCAAAAGCTGGCGACGTGACCTGGGCTGAAACCTTCTCCTCCTTGAGGCTCAACTTGCAATGGAGGGCTCTGCTCCATTGCTGTCCCCAGAGCATCCCCCTTGGGCTCCACCACAGAGACAGCCTTGCAACTTTCCCTTACAAAGCAGCACGGGGACTCCCAGGACAACCGGGCCACAGAGAAGAAACCTTCCCCATTTTCTTAACCAACCCAAAACCTTTTCCTCTTTCCTACAGATAGAAAAAATCCCTCCCGTGCCACAGGCAGCACAGAAGATGCACCAAGGATGACACTGACGGTCGCAGATTCGCACTCATCTAATGACAGCTCTGCCAGGGACCAGGCAAGGTGTTTGATCTCACAGGGACTCAGCTTTCCTACCTGCGAGGCAAGTCCAGCAATACTTATTTGGGAAAAGGACAGTCACAAGAGCTAGCAAACAACTCACATTCAACACAGTGCTGTTAATACTATGGAGAGACTTGTCTAGACTCTCTCTCTGTAATTAGCCCCTTTCTCTAATGTCTGAGCAGCCCAGTGTTTTTAGCAACATATACAATCAGCTTTCTTAGAAGAAAATGGTATCTTTTACCAGTCTAACTTGGTGGGAAGAAAAAGTATCACTGAGAAACCTGATCTTATCCGTACCCTTACAGCATGCTGGCTAGATCAACATATCTTTAAAACACAAGCCTGCAGCAATCCTGAAAGGCAGGGGAAAAAGCATCTCGGCTTTGTGGATAGAACTGCGATGCAGATGATACTGCACAGGAAAATGAAGGTATAAGTTTAACACGCATCAGCTGTTCTCCAGCATCTGCCTACAAGCAGGGTCTTGTCCCATAGCAGACAAAAGGTCTCATACTCCACATTTGCTGTGGGGTTAGATGTCCGGCATATCTGCAGTCAGGTACAGCCGCCTGCCTGGAGAGTTTCACGAACTCTCCAGTTTGTGAAAAGTGGAGGACCGCCGCCAAAAGATGGTCCTTCCTTCCTTTTTTAATGCTTACCTAGCTTTACCGTGCTCAGAGACAGAAGATGAAGCCTCATTCAGCCACGTGGCAACATGGGCTAGAATGAAATAGCACCCATTCATTCACAGATGACTTGCAGCTCAATTACTAACAGACCAAGAAGCAGCAAGGTGGAGAAAGGCACTTCTGAACACACACACAGACACACGCAAGGCAGGAGGGCTGCTGCACTTGGGCAGCTCTTTCCATCCAGTTCTTTTCTGAGCAGAGCAGCCCCAAGTGAAAACTGCCCTTCTTCAGCCATTTCAAGAGAAAAAGGGGGTCCATTTGCTCACCATTAGAATGCAATGTGCATGACTCAACATTGCCTTATTCTTACTGACTACAGCCTTCAGGGCATTTTCATTAACTAATGGCCCCGAAAGCAGCAGTCACCAATTTCGGATCTCAGGGGAGGTTTTGAGTACACATCTGTATTAGTTGCAAATCTGACCTAACTCCTATTTACTTCAGACACAAGCAGGAGCAACTGACACAGTTTCAGTCAGAATTGGGCAGTCTGGATCAGGTCTTGATGTTACAGAACATCTTGAAAAACAAGGTCAAAAACAAGTGTTAAAAACAAGCAGGAAGAATCAGAAGAATGTAAAGAAGATACTTCGTAACAACTGCACCTGGCACTTAGACATACTGAAGATAAAGACTGTCTTCACTAACTCTCTACTAACTAGCAATAACGATTAGCACAAGGACGAATCTTAGAAAAATAGAATGGACTGCCAAAATAGTGCCCTAGAGTTAACCTGTCTCATTATAATCTCATTCTAATGCTAAAGAACACACCTCCTAGCTAGAAAAGCCCCCAACCCAGTTAAGCCCCCTACTCTCTGAGCATGTGTGGTGAATTAATAGAGAACTGTAACTTTAAGATGAAGTAAGAAAAGTATTAACCAAGAGTTAATTAAGGGGTAGAACCAGCAGGAATAACTAACTTTGGTAATTGTTTTAAATACCTGTCATGATTTTAACCCGGTGTGCAAGCCTTGAGGAGAAATCCCCTTGCACCCGGCGCCGCAATAAACACGCCTGCTTTATAACTCTGTGTGAGTTGTGAAGTTTGTTTCCCCGTGTCAATACCTCTTTCCCAGGCTCTCAATTTTATTATTTCCATTCTCAATCATTGTCAATACAAGCACAAGGGAGAGGAACATTTGAATATGCACAGGCATTCTACAATTAAAAAAATAACGCTATAAATAAGGGGAATGATATACTTGGCAATGAGGTATAAAGCACAGAGGAAACCCACAAGACCAAGGGCTGTTGCTTAGCACATACATCACACCTGGCAGAGCCCACAAATAAGGGGTCTTGCTGCATATACTGCAATGGCACCAAAAGATCCAGGACCAATAGGTCACTTGTCAGAAAAATCACTACCAACTTCAGCAGCACTAAGGAGGTACACTGCACACCTTGGACTTCTCCTCCTCCACAGACATTTGCAGGGAATAATGTGCAGAGCATAGCCCATGCTGCTTGTAACTCACAAACTCACGATGTGGCTCCGTCTCTTTCCTCAAGGGTGCATCAAATTTTACTTGACCAACTAAAGAGGAGAAAAGGAAAACAAGAACCTAAGCTGGACTGCAATGAGACCCAATTCAGCTCCAAAGGCTAACAAAAAAGACAAATCCCGTTTAATGAGTGCATCACAGCCCCACTGATGGAAACTTCTGGCACAGGCACACCCCCAACTTGTGCCTGCTGGAAACTAAGGGGCACAGAAAGTACTCTTCCATCACAAAGGCAGCACGATCGCCACTTGCCCCACCTAGTCATTAGAAAGAGGAGGAAAACCATTCAGCAAACAGGCCGTCAAGTGCCCTCTTTAGAGCAGCAATACAGATGTAATTTAGATAAAACACACAGCCATTGTGGGAATTCCCTCTGGGACCTGTTCTTCGGGGAGATCACTAGCACTAAAGAGCCGTGAATGGAGTTTGGAGAGAGCTTATCGCATCTTCCAGGAAAGCCCTTTGGCAGACGCTCATTAACACTCCTTCCCTCAATTTTAGCTTCAGAAAAGACAACTAAAGCGCCAAGGATTGCTCTGATTTAATTCAAACAAAAGAATGACTGCAGCTTGGGGGATGGAGTCTGCTTGTAATGGCCAGCGATCAACCACCTCCTTTCCTGATTTCTACAGGACTGTTTCAGTTCAAACTACAACAAGAGACTAAATTAAGGCAGAAAAATCTTCCTCTGCCATTCTGCTACCTAGCACAATCTGGCATCACTCCGAATATCTCTGCTGCAGTGGCGTATGAAGCAATACCAGCCAGCTCTCAGTAGAGCTCAGGTTGCGTCCTGTTCAGTTAAGACGAAGCAATAGTGAGATTTGCTGAAGTGCTGACAAAAGGTGTATTCAAATGTTTTACACTAATGTTTCTTTGGCATAGTCATCTAGAACCTATATCCGTAAGTGAAACAGCATAAGTTTTTCTTTTCCTCTGTATCACTAAAAATGTTTCTATATACGTCAGCTATGCAGAATACTAGTTGAAATATGTGAATATCAATGATCATTTTAAGAATATTTAATGTTGTCATATTACACATGCTTACAGTTTATTTCAGAGCGTGTCTTTTCTCTTCTCCCATTTCTACTTCTCGAGTGAATCCTATGAGGCACTACCAGAGGCCAGAAGTGAACAATAAAAGACTTCAATACCAAAATATATTCACTTGAAACCCAGTACTGTGTACCTGGTTTTTAGCAGGTTTCTTTAGCATAATAGCAACAAAGAAAGACAGAAATCAAGCGGAAGCTAAAAATAAAGATTGTATGTACGTTTTTGTACATGAAAGTTAGAATTATTTGGAGTCATTTTATCTGTAGAGTGTCCTCACCTTCAAGACAAGGGTTTTTAAAACACCGGATTTGAGCAAGTAAAGACAATGCTGGCCAGCATTTGTCTTTGTTCAGATAACATTTCCTTTTTGGCCTCTCAGTTTAACGGTATTGATAGTTGGAAAGTCTTCACTAACATACAGTTAAGCATGAAGACAGGATGCAGTAACAGAATATCTGTTTTCTCTTGTTTGTGAAACACTTCAGTCCTGCACTGCTTATCACCTTACTTAAGTGTGCTATTTTTTTCCCAGCTGTTAAAGCAGAAAATCAGAAATTTTGTCTTTGACAAAACCGTAGGTGAAATCAAGTTTCAGAGTATTCCAAGATAGAAAATAGAATCTGCAAGAAACACATACCAAACCGCTTGACAAAAACAACTACAGGATCATTCTCTTCTTCTCATAAGAAAGCAAATTAGGAACAAAAGAACAAGTTCTACAGAGGTAGAAAATTATTTTTACGAATGCTTGCTTTGCAGATGAATGGAAACATAATTCCACAAAGAAACAGAAAGCAGAATGCACGACAGAACTCGGGACTGCAGAAGCAGTCCACACATACTGCTGCAAAATTGTTGAAGGACAACCACAAACAAAATTTTAAAGTGTTTTCATCTCTTTCTCTTTGAGCGTCTCTCCCCCAAATATAATGAATTTTGCTAAGGGCCTGGACGCGTGACAGAGCAGCACAACCAAAAGTAAAAGCAACCCTTGAGCCTGTTCCCAGATCACAAAACATTCTGTGCCTCAATGAACCATAAGCATTTAGTTTTGTCGGCAAACGAAAACTTAATCTGAGTCTGTGATTAAAACATATTCCTACCTCAGGATCATCGTCATCAAAATCACGGTAAGTGGAATGATCAGGATTATTCATTTTATCCAAAAGTTCAATAGCAAGACTTGGATTTAATGGCTGGGTAACAAAAAGGATGCTGAAAGACAGAAGGAAAAACACAGATTAAAATTCCAACCACCCATATTAAGCACATTTTAATTTTAGAACTTAAGAAAAATCCCACACATAAATTTATACCTGTAGTAACTTTTCAGCTGTCGGTCTTCTTTTAGCATTTTTCCTAAGTACCGTTTTCACAGAATGATAGAAACTATTGGACCTGTAAAAGGAAGTGGTAAACATGAGAATCAATTGCCCAGTGAAATACATGATCATTATCTACTGAAACAGAAAAGTACTTGCCATTTCATTTTGTCCTTTAATTCAGGAGGCTGGCAGTTGCTTTTCATCATTAGCAAAAGCGCTCTAAAAAAACCAACAGTATTTCTGTGGGTGACATGGCAGTACATTATCTGCCATGAATTTTGAATACATTGTTTAGTTGGCAGGAAGAAGTCCATCCGTTTAAGAGATGCTACCAGGACAACATGACGCGTTTATGCAGCAAAAGGAGTTGTCACAATTTCTATCACGTACATCCAGAACACTTACAACCCAACACCCTCGCAGTACCCCCAAACACCACAAGCACCCATGCAGCCACTACTCCAAATGGATGATTTGGGAAGCTGTACTTACACACCACGCTTTAACCCTTTGCTCACCTCACGGGATGTAGGTCAAACATTGGAGGCTGAAGCTCAGCGAGCTCTACAGCAGTTATTCCAGCTGCCCACAGATCACAGAGGTGCTTATAGCCACCTTTTCTTCCTACTGCAGCAACTTCTGGCGCCATCCTAAAGGGTAAAACACATTTTTAGATAAACTTCTCGCCACAAATCAAACATTCTTCTGTATGCAGTGGTTTACTACTCTTTTTCCTAAAGCTCTCAATCTATAAGCTCACAGCATATACACTTCCACACGTGGATATATACACAGGCGTGCTTGTCTGCGCGCACATGTGTGTGCAAAAAGTTACGTAATGTATACATGAAGTTCTCCTCAATCACCTTCTAGTAACTAACAGGCAGTTTCCAAAACAGCTATTTCGCTGTTTCCAGTGGATGAAACCAATCTGCCTCAGGCTGTTCTGCAGGCACACAACAAACTGCCCCTCCACAGCCAAAGAGCCTAAGGGGTAATTATTCAGCTACAGTAAAACCCAAATAATATCCACATTCACACACTGCCCCAGAAAGCGATCAACTGACTTTGAAGAGAACAATTCTAACCAGAAAGAACTCACAAAATGTCAGCGGGGCTCCTGTCATTCCGGCTCGGCTCGACTCCGCTCGGCGGGACTCGGCGGGACTCGGGTAGTTTCGGCTCCGCTCCGCTCGGCCCGGCGGGACTCGGCTCAGCTCGGGTCGTTTCGGCTCCGCTCCGATCCGCGGGCTGGGCCGGGCTCGGCTCGGCTCGTTTCGGCTCGGATGTTCTCGGCTCGGCCCGGCGGGACTCGGCGGGACTCGGATGTTCTCGGCGGGACTCGGCGGGACCCGGCGGGGCGGGTCTGGGCCGGGCCCGGTGCCGGTGCCGCAGCCCCCGCCCAGGCGAACCGGCCCGGGCGCTGCCCACGCAGGAGCTCTCCTCGGGCGGGTCCCGGGACACCCCTGCCGAGCTCCGCCGAACCCCCCTCGCTGGGCGGCAGCCGGCGGGACCGAGAGACCCCGGCGGGCGCAGGGCAGAGGCGCGGCGGTCCCGGCCCGCCCCTCCCCGCCCCTCCCGGGACAGAGGGGTCCGCAGCGGCTGTCCCGGGGCTGCTGCCCCACGCCCACCCGTGCGGCGGCACCGGAGCGGGTGGAAGAGGCCCCCGGCTGCCGACCCCAAACGCGCCCCCCCGCAGGAGCTCCCCGGAGCGAGGGGGCCCTGGCCGGGGACGCCCGGCGGGCTCCAGCACCCTTCCCTGGAACGGGTTTATTTAAGCCGGTCCTCTGAATCCCAGCATGGAAGGTTTGCTGCTTTTCCTCAGCTGTGGAAGCAGGGCTTCGCAGGACGGACCATTCCTGTCCGGTAGCACGTTGCCTGCTCCCCAGAGCCACAATCGCAGCCACTGGGTTAGAGCTGCAGAAAGAGGTGCCTTTCCGAGGGGTATTTTCTGAGCACACTCAACATAGACCCATCACGAGCCCCACAGCCAAGACAAGGAATGATCTCGGGCGTTACAGGAAGCGATAAAAGGGTGACAACCTCTGGGCTCAAGAGAGCGACTGCAGCAGCAATTCCCATCACAGGCATCATAGAATAAGGGATGCTGCCCACCCATGTCTAACTCGCATTAAGTCACCCTAATCCCCAAGACACTTCTCTTCTAAGGAACTGCAAATCAATTAAAACCATGGAAAAAAAATAACACTGGGTTAAAAAGATTTATACTTAACACACACACAAAAAACAGACAGAACTGAACAAAAGCCAATGCTGGATATACAGCTAGAAAGCACAAAACAAAGCATTAATGTGACAACTGAAGACTAAGCGCTGCTTCCACATTAAAAGGTTAGTCGTCATGCAACAAGCTACAATTATCACAAGCACATGGACACCCTCTCACAGCAGAGCTTTGCTGTTGCCTGCACAACAGGGAACAAAGTTTTGGGAAGGTAGAAGGAGTTTCTATAGGAGACCTGAGTAAATGGAGAAGGATCCAAGAAATAAAAATGCTGCTGCCAAAATTAAGAATTGTTCTTCCGCTTCAAAGTAATAAACACTTCCAACATGCAAAAAAACCCTACTTCCACCAGTAACTGTAAGCCACAGCGCAGCTTGGAAATGAGTGTTGGCTGCCCAAGTGCTGAGGGCCGCTATCCTGAGGGGAAGCCCAAGTACACACTGCTGCAGAACAGTATCCTGGGGTGCAGGACAGCTCGATCCCACGAAGGGATACGCCGCAGGGGGAAGGAAACTTCAGGTCCCCCAGACAGTGCGTCTCTAATGGGGGAGAACAGGAGAGAGGTGTTCCCACTGAATTACCAAGCTGCCTTAACCTGGGGCACTTACTAAGTAACAGAACTTGTTGCCAGTGAAACATTACCTTTTAGGAACCATTTTTCTTCTACCAGTTCAGAGTGTTCTCAACCACTCAGTAAAGTAAAAATCATATCCATAAAACACATTCTTCCAGTAGGAAACTTCTCCCCTCTAACCGCACACCAGGGAGGAGGGAAGACTTACACCCTCGCTGTGCTGATGCATTTGCTCCTAGCCTCTGCCATACGACCAAGTGAGAGGGCTATGCCTCTTCTTCCAAGCTTCCTGAGGCCCTTCGTACCCAACACTTCCACTTTATTCTTAGCTGCTTTCAGAAACCTTAACGGCTTGGGCACAACAGCAAGTTCCCCTGAGCAAGCAGGGCTGTAGCAAGCTCTGGAGATAGGCACTAAGCTCTTTCTTACTGCTGTTACCAGGGCCCAGCTGATGCAGAGCAGCTCAACCCAGGTACTGTTCTTCTACCAGTTCTTTCATCTTCCCCCACTTTCAAGCATCCAGGGGGAGGGGGGGGAAAAAAAAGAATAAAAAAAGAGGGTAAATTGGTGTGAGAACCAAGCAGACAGTACAACTGCTGCTGCTGTCAATAGGATCTCACTTCACAGGTATGCAGCCCACATCTCCACAGCCCACCCCTGACAGTTTCTTCTCAGATGAGCTGAAACACCACTGCTGCATTTTATTTGCATAAGCACAATTACCTGTGTTTACGCTGACACACACTGAGTGTTCAGTGTTCACGGGCATCACTTCAGTGCTCCTGTATCCCTCTTACTTAGTATTTTAATTAGGCTTTAATGGATTCTAGTGGAAGCCAAATGCTTTTGTTCCACAATTGTTTTCCCCTGTTAGGCAGCTCGCAAACCAAACGGGACCGGACCACGTTTCAGCTACTAATGAAAACATCACATTCAAGCTAGGCAGCGATCAATATGGGAAGCAGGAACAGGCTCTTTGTTCTGCCACACAAAGACTCCACAGCCTGCCTTCCAGGTAGTACCTCACCGCTAGGTAAACTGGAGCATTAAGTAAACTGAAAAAGGGCTCCCCTATAGCTTGAAAAGAGCCCCCAAAACCCCCAAAAGTCAAAAAAACACCTGAAACTTCTGCTCCTGTGGCCCAATTGTTAAATAAAATGGCTTTGGGGCATGCATGAGGCACAGTTTTCCAATTGCACATTGTTTCTCTCTTCCATTAAGCAGTTTCCTAACCAAGCAGAAGGGCAACGCATCCTCTTTTTTTAAGCACCAGCTGCAGGAGTCTGTCAGCTAAAGTTCTCCGGCTTTTTTGTAGGCAGCAAAGATGGGTGCCCCTACCAGCACCTTCTGGCCCTATCCTTCCCTGGCAATGCAGAGCTTCTGAGCTACCTGCTGCTCTAAAGCCAAAAAAAAAAAAGCACTGGGTCTACCGGAATCACAAAGAAGAGGTATTTTATGTGCATGTGTTTGCAGCAGGATGATTTGGGAATCTGAATACACCTGCCCTCTGAGACAGACTGCTGACATTTCAAACAGCAAACTACAAAAAAAAAAAAGCCCACAGATTGCTTCATCAGTTCAACTTGACTTGGCAAGTTTCATTTAAAGAGGAGACAACTTTACTTTAGAAGCACCTCCAGCAGTCAGATTTTCAACTGCATGCTGTAACAACGGGAGACGGTACAGGGTACATCAACAAATAAAACACTAACGCAGAGATTAAGACCCTCTGAAACAACACATGGATATGGAGCATGTTCTCCAGAATCCAACATAGTACCTGGGGGAGACGCGGGGTCCTCTGCTTTGTTACCCTGTCCCTAACACCTCACCTTCCCTTTAGCTGTAGCCTCTCTTGCTCTTTGCTTTGTGGGTAAACAAGTTACAGCACATCAGATTTAGTTTGTTATTTATCCCTTGCAACAGGTTTAAGTGTGCATTGGGGTGTGCACTGGGATATTCTTCCTTAAGGAAATCAAATTGGAACTGTGAGAAAACCCCCTTGTCTGAAACCCAAATTGGCAGAACTTGACTTTACTTACTGAAGCAGTAGCACAGAAAAAAAATTCTTTGTCCATAATTGAAAAAAGGCTAAAACCAGGGGAATCAAACACCACCAGATGAATATTGCTATGAAGAGGGCCACTGTGCCAGTGCGAAGAGGGTATAAGACCTCCACCTCAAGAGCTGTCCTTGAAAGCTGATGGAACTGCAGAAAAAACAGTGAATCTCTGCTCAAAGACTATTTTTTTCCTCCATTTTTAATTTCACTTAAGTAGAATTTAGTAGCCAGAAGAGATGGCTGGTGTATGAGGTTTAACCACCCCTGTCCTTCAAGAGCTACAGTCTGGTTCTCTGTCCTTGTTCACAGAAGATTGGAGACAAATTAGCCACTATCTTTTCTTGAGATTAACAATACCCCAATAGATCATTTGAAATGCGCTTTCCTTCATACACTGTCAGCTCTTTAAGTGCATTCACACCAATGCTCTGGGCCTTCTAGCTGGCCATCTCACAAACTCCAATTAAACTGGGCAAAAAGATGTGAAAATCTCCTGGCAAACCTACAGCCGAGACATTCATCATGACAAGTAATTCTGGATGGCCAAATGCATCCATTTTGGAGGAACCCTGTTGGTAGAGAACAAATGCTTGTGCTCTCAGACATGTGGGCTCCTTTCTGTACTCTCTGTGTGAGCATCCAAGATCTGAGACCCATTAAAAAATCCTAGTGATTTTCTTTTCATCTGCTCAAAAAAAATCTCATCCATCTATTTACCTAGGGTATAGGGGAGATGTTACCATTTGGCAGGCTGCTCAGAAATGTTTGCTGACCCTGCTAACTTCACAGCAATCAAAACCCAGGGACCTTTTCAGTATCAGGTGATAACCAAGAACTGTGGACCAAACCTGAAGCACCTGCAACCCGAGTTCCCCATGGCTCAACTACAGATCCCCATCTGGCATCTTTCCAGTACAGTGCTACTGAACCACACAAAAATAATTTTTACCTATTGGAATCATGTTGTTGGGCAGGAGAGACTGCTCAGGAGCTGAACACAAATGACTGACATCATGCTTAGGAACCATTTAAACCACTGATTTTCTGCCATCTGCAGCATAGCTAGTTCTCCTCAGCAGGAGGATATTGTCCTCTACAGGCCTCCCAACACTGAGGGCAAATTCTTAGGCAAATAACTACCTGTCAAACTCCAGAGGAAAGCCAAGTGTGGGGTAAGACATACTCTTGTCAGGTGGTGCTCTGCTGACAGGGCAAAATCCACTGAAATTCACAGACTATCTGCATTCACCAACTGCAACTCACACATCAGCTTTCAGGAACAGCTCCAGGAAACAGCAGCAATGGCACAGATTGATTTTAAAAGACCAGAGGGGTTATCTCTGGATGTCACAGCCTTCCCCAGCCAGCCCCCCTTCTCCAAATATCCCAGGCACACTCTCTGCTTTAGCAAGAAGAGACCCAGCAAAGCCTCTCCACACACAGAAGTGAAGAGAGCGAGCACCAGGGCCAGCACACGCGCACATAGACACACATTACCTGGGATGAGGACTGCATTCACATCAGGATTATAAAAATAAACACAGCACAATTAAAATGGGTATTTCTTTTCCTCCCTTTCCCCATCCCATCCATTCCCAGTCCCTAGCCACATTTCTTACTAAGTTTTTGAACCCAATAAGAGTATTTGACAACACAGGAAAAAAATATTAGGGTGGGAGAGTATTGGCCAGGTAAACCCACAGAAATACGAACTTCTCTGATTTTGATCACTATTGCAGAGGGTGCTGTGACACACAGCGGGACAATATCGCTGTGCTGCTGCGGGAGGTATGTGCTAGCTTTTGCTGGCCCTCCTGGCTGTGCTCCCACTAGATGGCACGTTTCAGAGATGGGAATTCCAGCTCTGCGCTCCGGTACACCGGAGTGAGCGGCCTCACCAGCTGCAGAAAATGCAGCAAAACTCCATTATGAGGAGAGGTGGAGTAAGCCACCAACCACATTCCTAGTTCCTCCAAAGACAAGCCAAGGCAAAAGCTTAACAGCCCTTCCAAAATTGAGACCACTTTGGATCTCATGTCAGTAGGCACCTACCTAGTCCCCATCTCAAGTCCTGATGAGTTCTTGGTTTCCTAGCATAGTAATAATTTATTCATAACTAATGATTATTAAAGTGATGTGTTTTATCAGATCACAGTTTTCTATTTTGCTGTGGCACAGTCTGTATTCCATATTCCAAGGCTGAGGACAGGTGCTCTCTGATCATATCCTTTTATAGCCCTTTTATAACAGAGACAGAAAATGCCTGTAGCCTCAATGCTGAATCCAGGGCCGAGAAGAGGCGCTTATCTCCAAAGTCTTACCCCTGCTTCTGTCCTAAGCGCACATTTTAGACACAGAGGCTACCTCAGCAGTGAGAAGGCCTACAGATAGGTGTTTGATAGCCAGGCAAGAGGATACACAGTACAGCAATCCCCCCCCCACCCCTTCAAGAACTCACCTCGTCTCTTGAGTGGCTTTTTGGTGGGGGTGTCCTTCCTTTTGTTCTGAATGGCAGGGGAATATGGCACTCCAGTGGAGGAGCTGTTCTTACGGAAATGGTCTTTCAGCCCCTTGATGGAGCGGTCAAGCTGGACAGAGTGGATTTGGAAATAAACAGGCACAAAATCTAGGGAGACAAGGTAGAAACAAGATTATAGGCAAACAGGGAACACTATATGATAAAACAAACCTTTCCTGAAACACTCTGTGCCCCTAAGGGGCCCTAGTAGCATTGATGTGGGACCCGAGGTGTTTTTCCCTCCCAGAGCCTCTCCTATTTTCTTCAAAAACTACTACTTCTTCTTCCTTCCCCCACAGTATTCATTCCAGCCCTCCCACCACACACAACAAGTCTGTGCACCAAGAGCACATCAGTTGTGGAACTGATGGGAGACATTTGTGCAAGACATTGTCAATTCAAGTGCTCAGTTTCTAACATGAGAGACTTTACACACTGCTCAGGATTCAGGGCATTCAGGAACTAAATGAGGCGTTCATCATTTGAAAGCAGAATACAAACTGACTAACAAAATATGCTATATATGCTTCAGTCGCCTTTGATCATGGAAAAGTTCTTAAGAAGCTTTTAAAAGATGTTTGTCATACTTGGTAAGCACAGTAATCCCCACTCAGAAGCAAATCATTGAGGTGGGGGGTGATTCTAGTAGCTATATGTATGTGAAAGTACAGGTTTCCTGTAACAAGTCCACAAAATTGTTCACTCCCAAAGAAAAAGTTAATAAAGGAGTATAAAGCTGTAGGCAGATTTTGATGCTGCAGAACAGGAAAGAAGAGACATGTACTGACTGAAAAAAGTCTTCTGTGCTGCTTCCCCCTCCCAGCCCTTGGTCACATTTACTACAAAAAGTTCTGTTCATAAATAGTTCCCAAATGGGAATAAGTGACCAGTGTCTCACACATTTATAACACTTATAATGATGGAGCACTAGATAGTTGCAGCTCCATCAGAAGGCATCACAGATGCAAGTTCAATGGATTTCTGCCGTAGGACAGGCTATGCATTAAGACAATTTATGCTTTATTTACACAGCTCGCTCTCTCATCATATTCACCAGATCATTCTGTTCAACTGACAAACCATCACTCACTATAAATGCTGTAAAAAAAAAAAAAAGGAGGATCTTAAGAAGGTGATTGAAAGGAGACTGAACTACTCACCTAAAAGGTGCCACTAAGGCAGTCACTAGTTTTGCTAGCGCTGCTAGCTACCAACAGCAGTGCGAGTCATGATTTGTTAGCCACAGCAGCACCTGAGCAGAGGCTTCAAGGCTGAAGGTGTGTGATCTACAATCAAAGCTGTACAGGGCTACACACAACCCTCAACACCCTACTTTTGGTCTCAGCCACATGCGGTAAGTAGTTGGAGAGCACTCACCTGATACAGAACTACAAGGGAACAATACACAGCACTACCAACCTTGATTCCTGCCGTTTTCCACCAGCCAGCCAGAAATGCGGATGATATCGTGCAGGACGCTCTCCGGGAGGTGCTCCAGAGACATCTCCTCCTGCATCTCCATTTCATCATCCCCGCTGATCAGGTCCAGGATGAGGATGGGTGGGACCGGCTTGCTGTGTCGTGTCATCAAGCTGCGGAACTCTGACTCCAGGGACTCCTTGCCCCTCTCAAAGAGGGATTTCTGGCACAAAACAGCAGAAGGACAGAAGCAGCACAGGGCTTCTGTAATCAGTCACTCACAAGTATTTCTGTATAAGAACGTACTTTCTGCAGCGTTTCTAACCACATGCTTCAAACTCCAACACCTGTAACTAAGAAACTTTTAAAGCAAATTAAATTAAAAAAGGCTTGGGAGTTGCTCAGTTTTCAAGTGGGATTTAAACAGATCTCCCATTCCGTTCAAGCAGTTGAAGGACTGACAAGAGCTGCTCAGGAAGAGGTTCAATCAACTCCACCACACGTGCAAGATGCACTTTCAGAAGTCCTATGGCACAGTGCGTAGAGAAAGCAAAACGCCACAAGCAGAAACACTGCTGAGTGCAGACTTAAACAGAAGCCAAAACAATTGTTTCTTTAGCTGTGCCCAAACACCTTCTTTACAAGGCAGCAAGCAAGAGGGCAAGCAGCAGGGCTACATCTGTCCCTCTTACCCATGCCAGGTTCCAGACCCATGACCTACCACGCGGTTCAGCTCTGGGCTGTCTGGATTGTTGTCCTGGAAGTATTCCACCGCCTTCTGGATTTTGTCCATGCAATTCAAGTACTCCTCCAGCCTCCCAGTGGGGCTGAAAATAAAACCAAAAAGAAACAGAAGCAGCAAAGAAAGAAGGTATCAAGAAAGCACCAGACCAAACTCAGGATAAAAATAACAAGGAACATTTAAATTGCCTTTTCTTCAACTAGGAGGAGGTCATGGGATTCCCTTTTGCCTCCACTCAATAGCACAGCAGAATACCCAATCCATGCAGCAAGTGCAGAAGTACTGATGATGGAGCAGCACACAACTCTCAGCCTTGCCATCCTTTCCCAGTCAGGCCCTGATGGGAAGGTAGAGGAAGCTGCACATCCCACCCCAGAGAAGGGCCATCACAGCACCTTCCCAGAGACTGAAAGCAGGCTCCAGAACAGTTCTGAGTCATCCTGGATGCAGCGACAACATCAACAGGGCAGGAAGAACCTTTGGGAAAAGGGTGGAGGAAAGAAGAGAAGCCACCAATGCTCATGAGATTCATATGGCAGCATGTCTGCAAATCCTGGAAGAGACACCAGGGTCTGAGCAGACTTTGCCCTCTGGGGATTGCTGAAGGTCAAGTCAGGCAGCTTCATTGTGGACTGACAGTGGGAAAAGAGTGTGGGAAGGGTACAAGGAACATTACGATGAGTGTGTGGAGTCAGGTCCCCTACCAAAAGTTCAATAGGATGAAGCACCCCAGTAAGATCTAGCTGCTCAACTCACCCTTCCTTTAGGATCTTCTCTGTGTCCTTAGCCACATGGTAGTAACTGATGACGTGATCCAAGCAGGACAGGGCCTTCTCCACGTTCTCCTGCAAGCGCTGCAGGTTCTCTGTCTGTTTATGGACAGGGATGATCGAGTTCTCCAGCTTCATCAAATGACTTTCAAAGGAGGAAAGAATAGAAACCTACACGCCAAGAGAGAAACAGAGAGCTGAGGACATCCTTCCACCTGGACCCATACAGTTGGACAGCAGTTAGAGCAGGGCAATCAGGGACCTTCAAGTCCCAGCTTCACTTTTTGGGCTCTGCTACTAATTTGCCATGGCTCCTAAAGCAGGCTGTTTAATCCCTCTATGTCCTAATTTCTATTAATAATCACAAAATAGATCACCTGCCATACAGAGACGGGCCAAGCTTGAATTAGATGTTTGTAAAGTGTGAAGCTAATGTTTCCAGACAGTACTAAGGAGGAGCAAAATTTTATTTGACAGCAGAAAACAAAACCACAGGAACTGCCTAGAGGTGCCCTAGGTAAAAAGAACAAAAACATAAACCGGCTGCCACTTTGCTCCATACCACTAAGACCCACATATGAGATGCACAACACGACGACACAGGACCAGTATAGCGAGAACCTTCTTTTCCATCATAGACATTTAGTTTTTAAAAGGGACTGCGATATTGCTTCCGAAAGGTGGAAAACCTCTTAGTAAGCTCATAAATGGAGCCTTAATGTCATCTTTTCCAGCAAAAATGTAATTCTTTCAAGACTCACTCCTACGTTATGTTTTCCACACTTCTCTGGCAGTGCCTCTATGACCTTCTTGAAGCACTAAGCCCAAAACGGGACATAGTATACTAGCTGAGGGCTTAGGAGCAATTAGAGCGTGGTAATTACTTTCTACCTCCTAAGCAGAACACTCCCAAAATAAAACTCCAAACGAGCCCTGACTTTAGGAAGCAACAACATGATGCTGTTGCACAAACTAGTCTGGGGTCTATTAATACCTATTCCCAAGAGAGAGGACAGACTCATTTGAGCCCTCATCTCCTCAGGAGAGAAGCTTAGGATTTAAACATTCACCAGTTTCCCACTTCGCCCAGCCACTGAAGTGTAAAACACAGATGCAGAGCAAGTGGTTCATTACTCTGCATTCCTCAGATAGGCACAATGACAGCCTTGAAAACAGACTGTCCTAAGAAAAAGTAAACCAAGGCCCAACATTAGGGCTGAACTTCAAGGACCTCCTTACCATGTTCTCTGTAAGCTGGTCACTCTTCTCAAGGCTCTCTTTGATAAAGGACAGGGGTTCTTCTTCCTGTCAGTAGGATGAAAAACTAGTCTTCAATTCTGAACATGGAGCATTTAAGTCACTACATGCTATACGTACGTTTTTACAAGTCCTGGTAAACACTGCAGCAAACAATGTTTGATCTGATGCTGACACCACATTTTAATATGCCACCTCTTCGCAGAAATCACAACTGACCCAAGGTGAGAGACACATAACATAAGTGAGGGTTTTATGGATTACTCATTTCCCTCTAATATCCCAAGCCCATGAGCCTTAGCACACTGAAGTCACAGCACAATATAACGTTAACACCTTTACCACAGAGGCACACTGGCACAAGACCACATTTGCCTGCCACAGCACAACACAGGTGTTGCACAGGCACCATCCAAATCCCCCCCACAGCCGTGAACTCAAGCAGCCAACGCAAAGCAAACACCAAGGGCTGTTTTCAAGTCACCAAAGCCCAGAGATGGGGTGGGGGGGATGGACGGGACACAGCAACCTGCAAGGGCTGGCCCCACAGGCTGGACCTGGGGACCTGAAGGGAGAGCCCCCAGAAGCTACCAGGCCCTAAGAGCGGGGCCCCAGCCCCAAAGTGGGGGGCAGAAATACCTCCTGACCCTGAAAACTAAGGGCCCTCGGCCCTGAAGGGGACCTGGGGATGCTGACAGGCCCGGAGCGGGGCGACCAGGCCCTTAGGGGGCCGCGGGACGCTCCCAGGCCCGGAGGGGGCCTCCGTGCCAGCTCCCAGGCCCATCTCCTAGGCAACGCGCTGGGGCTGCGGGCCCGGGACCAGGCCCCGGCCCCGGCAGGGCCGGCAGCAGGGCCCTAGCCCAGCCCTACCTGCTTGAGATTGCCCTCGATCGCCCTCCTGCGGGCCGACACCTCCTCGGCGGGGATCATCCTGCCGCGGAGCGCCGGGGCCGCGCTCCACCGTTCAGTCCCACTGCAGACACCCTCTTCCGCCCTCCCGTCACTGCCGCGGCGCCATCTTGGGAGCGGCAAGACACATTGAGCATGCGCAGCACGACCAAGGGCCCTCTGGAGAGTGGTCTCCATTTGCGTAGGGGCCGGAAAGGCACCAGCCCTGAACGCGCATGCGCTGTTGTCCCAGAGGGGAAGAGGCGCATGCGCACTGCCCCTCGTAACGGGCGGTTTGGGAGTAGTGGGCAGCTGCGCCGCCATGTTGGAAGTGGTGTGGCGGGTGCCAGGGTGGCACCCCATTTCTGTCAGGGCAGGACTGGCTCCCCAGGCCCGCCATCCCCACTACGGCCTGGCCGAGTCGAGCTCCTCCAACCCCAGTATCACCGACGTCCCCACAGGACACGACGTCCTGACGGGGGTCCAAAGCCACCCAGCCTTCCCCCCTGCCAAGCTGTTGGGGCGGCCAGGCCCAGGGCCACTCTGCCACACACTGTGAGGGAGAAACGAGGTGTGGAGGAAGATTACAGGGGTTTGAGCCCAGGGAAATTAAATTGTAGAGATTTGAGTATGAATTACGGAAATGTAGACATTTGCAGGAGTGCAGGTCACTCCACTCCCATCCAGCATCCATTTTCCAGAAAGAAAGGCTACCACCACAGGGAAGGTGCTGCCTTCTCCTGCGGCATAGGTGGGGATGGCCGGGTTTATCACACGCTGAGGCAGTTACGGGGCTCTGCAACCTCACAAACCACATCCAGCCTGGCCCAGGGAGCTGCTTTTATCAGTACAGACAGTCCCAGCCTGCCGTCTCATGGTGCACCGAGGCAAGGCCCCTGCTGCGTGAAGGGACTGGTGTGTTCTCATCCATCTTCCCCTTGTCAAACCACCCCGGGCTCTGGAAAGGAGCTGAAACAGCCCGACTGGTCTCTTTTGTTCAACAACTTTGGTGTGTTTCATAACCCACCTTATCATGCTGCAAACAGCTGTGAGCGGGCTCTGGCTGCTGTGAGGGCCGATGCACAGCCAGGGCACTGTGTTTTCTGTGTGTGACATTGCCCAGCCATGACTGCCTGCCCGTGTTTTATGGGGACACCTGCTAGAGGGGATCTTGTCCTGTGGGTACAAGAGAGAAGAGCCCTGTCCAAGGTCAGCGCTCAGCATGTCTTGTGCTTTTCCCCGCTGGGCTGGTGTGATTGGGAAGGTTTCTTTTCTACATGTACAGCAGAGCCATCTCTTTTTTTTATAGCAATCCATGCTTTTTCTGCTAACACTCATCCCCTCATTCAAAGAGCACCCAGGGCCAAAATGAAATCTCCCCTCTCTGAGCCTGGGGAACAATTGTGTGTGCTCCCCTGAATAGTGCTGTATATCTCCTGAAAACCCAGCAAAAATGTTCCCTCACCCCTTCATGGGGTGATTGAGCCCTCAGAGCAAAGAGGGGGAGCTGGGATAGAGGCACCCAACCCATGTCGCCGCTGCCAGCTAGGGTGCAAAGGGTGAATAAATATACAGAAAGTCAGTCTGCCAATAAATAGTGTAAAAACTACCAGAGTCTGTGCAAACGTGAGGTGCAACGCCACATCCAAGGGGAGGCAGCAGAAAAAACCTGGCTTGCTGGTCAAATGAAAAAAGTCAAAGCAGCAGAGGTTATTTCTGGTAAAATGAAAAAGAAAGGGTAGAAACACTGCAGTTTGAACACGTTAAAATACAGTGCAAAAGGGCGCAAAGCACACCTGGGATCTTTGGGTTGTAAATACCCCCCCCGGCTCATTGCTGGCAGTTTCTCCAGAGTCCCTTTCCAGCCCCTTCTCCCACCATCCCAAGTGGCAGCACTGCCCCACAGCTGTGGGCACAGAGAGGTACCCACAGCCTGGCCCTGGCCAGCCTCGCACCCAGCCCCACATCCCTGAGCCAACCTGCCCTCCCCATGGGGCTCCCCGAACCTGCTGCCCCCAGACCCGCCACCCCTCACCCTGCCTGCGCCGGCCGGGCTGGCAGCTGAGCGTGCGCTGCTTTTCTTCCCTGCCTTGGCAGAGCCCAACCGCTCCTCGGCGTAATTGGCCTCGCGAGGGCTTGGCTATTCCTGCGGTTTCTGTGCGGCTCCTCTCACCGCCCTGTACCCAAGAGGGCTCTGAAGCCACTTGTGTTTCTCAGGGCATCTACAGGGCCAGGTGGGGACATGGCACAAGCAGAGGGATAGCCCCAGGCACTGACACCATGTCACCCTCAAGAGCTCCCCGCAGGGGCAGGGAAGGATGCTCCCGGGGTTGAGAGCAGCTCCCAGGACTTGGGACCCCGGGCACAGCCACCCTTATGTCGCACAGGCGGGGTGTAACCATTGTCACGCATGTGATGGTTTGTGCCTCAGTTTCTCCGCGGGGCATTGCTGTGCTGCCGCGGAGAGGGGTGATAGCACCCATGTAGCAAGGCTGGGTGTGCAGCCAGGGCTGGGCTGGTGAGATGTCCCCTACCTCCAGGGGAGAGGATCAGGCAGAGCCAGGCTGTGCTGGAGGGAAACAAAGAGGCAAAAGGGTTTTTTCTTCTCCATTTTTTTCTTTTTCTTTTTTTTTTAATTTATTTTGAAAATAACTTTCCATGGAAAAGGTTAAATTGCACACATATCGCTGCAGTTCTTCAGCATCGAGGCCCCGAAACAGGAAAATATAACAAAACCAACAAATAAAAAGGAGCATTGCCAATACAGATATCAACACCTACACTGACCCCCAAAGCCCCCCAAAGACATGGCCTTCACTCCCCAGCCCCGGGACACCGTCCCCAGCTGTGCGGTGGCATCCCAGGGCACTTCAGGTGCCGGCACCTGGGCAAAGCAGTGGCCCAGTCCCAGCTCTGCTGCTTGCGTGAGCTGAAGATGTTGGTTCTTAGCCTGTCCCACGCTTTACCGGGGGGATGCGGGACCTGCACTCCCACCTCCACGGCTCCAACCCTCTCCCCAGATTTGGGTGCAAATTACTCCAAGGGTAATTTATACAGTTTTTTAAAGGCTTGTTTATTGATTCTAAAATAATCTAAATATGATCATATAGAAACATTAAAATTGATGAATAAATAAAATAATAAAATACAAATGCGTAAGTTAGGATTGTTAAGTTAGAAACAATAACCATAGGAACCTCACCAGGGTGTTGCCGTTCCATACTAAGGAACTAACAGTAACGAGATGGAACGATGAAGAATTGAATAGAAAAGTTTTGTTTGAGTCCTGTGACAATGTGACCTGATATGCACTAGTGATGCTGCTTGGAAAATTCCTTACCTTTCCCACCTTGATTCAAATATGAAGAATGCCAATCAATAGATATTAATAGAAATAAGCATTGATTATTTTAAGTATGGATATTGATAGAAAAGTATAATCCAGAGAGCAATTAATAAAGGTTAAATTATATATATATATTGTGTATAAGGGTAACTAGGTATGATCGATCTGTGATTTAATCATAAACTAACTGCTGAACAATGTAGCATTGTGAAGAGGTAGAATTTGCTTGTCAAGAGAATGATAAGTTGTAGGCCTGGTCAGTAAACCGAGGAAAACTTAGGAAGATTCCAAGAATGGAATTTTGCAACCAAGCTGAGCATGCGCAAAGATGGGATTCAACTAGAGGACACCGTGAGGAAGACTATGGACGACCACCAGAGGACCTTAGACAGCCACCTGTGTACCTGGAGGCGAATGTGTCACGAGCATTTACATACATTTATGAGTTCTCGGAAATTGTATGAGTATGTTAATTGTTTCTTGGAAATGTGATGAATATGTATACTGATTGTATATAACTTCTGTAGCGGAGAAACTAAGTACGCACACGAGGTGGAGCGATCCCCTGTGCATCCAGCGCTGCAGTAAAGAAGTGCCTGCTCACCTACGTACATTGTGTAGGTGACTTTTTCTGTTAGAGATTTTTAACATGTTTAACAGTCATGTAACCCAAATGCATGTTAAATAGACAAGTTTTGCCCTTCTTCCTGATCTGTCTGGGAGATAATTCTCAGGAGGTCATAAACGGTATGTTCTGCTGTGCTTTAAAATAACCTGTCGCCAGAAATGTCTTCCTTAGTGCCTGCGCAGAGCCAGAACCTCCAGAAGCGAGGGCGTGCTGACCCTCGGGCAGCTTCAAAGCAACGAATACTTGTAAAGAGGTTAAAAATCCAGTCCCCTGGTAGCAGCGTGTGTGTGTCTAAATCCACCTGACTCCACATCACTCAGCACTCAATCAAAAGTTTTTGTGGGTAGGGGTGGATGAAATCAATCTACTCTAGAGGCAGGTGCTAAAACTGGCCAGGCAGTTTATCTAAATAAATCAAAATTTACCTTTGAATGGAGTGGCATGCCTTTAGATGTGGGGGGGTGTATTGCTTTTTCCTTCCTTGGTCTGAGCACAGCGCAGTGAGAGGTGTTTCCACCCGGGGGAGGGAAACTCATCCAACAGCCATCATCAGCCTCAGGGCTTGTGCTCCTTGATGGAGGCCTAAGTGCTTGGGACAGCTTTAGCTGTGTGGTGCTTCTCATTCTGCTCCCAGCTTTTCCCATTAACGTTTGCTCTTTGGTTAATTTGTCTGTGCAGTGTTTAGTAAACATTCTCCATTCATAGCTCTGAGTCCCTTTTTTTTTTTTTCCCCCAGGCAGGTAAACTACATGTGCCTTTCTTTGAAACCCCATGAATAGCTCTGGAGTTTACCTTGGGAGCAGAGAAAACAGGGACCCTTTAGAGCAGAGAGGAGACTTTAATACGAGAAGCACTGCAATGATATGCTGCTTGTGAGGAGGAAAGTACCTGCTTCAACTTCTTTTGGTAGCTTCTGCATTGTTTAGCAATAACGACTTAAAAGACTGATTACTTCTGTTACAGGACATCTTGAAAAACAAGGGTTAAAAGTAAGAAAGAAGAATGTAAAGAAGATACTTCATAACAACTGCGCCTGGCACTTAGACATATTAGAGATAAAGACTGTCTTCACTGACTCTCTGCTAACTAGCAATAATGATTAGCACAAGGATGAATCGTAGAAAAATAGAATGGACTGCCAAAATAGTGCCCTAGAGTTAACTTGTCTCATTATAATCTCATTATAATGGTAAGGAACACACCTCCTAGCTAGAAAAGCCCCAACCCAATTAAGCCCCCTACTCTCTGAGCAGGTGTGGTGAATTAAAAGAGAACTGCAACTTTAAGATGAAGTAAGAAAAGTATTAACCAAGAGTTAATTAAGGGGTAGAACCAGGAGGCCTAACTAACTTTGTTAACTGTTTTCAATACCTGTCATGATTTTAACCCGGTGTGCATGTCAGGAGGAGAAATCCCCTTGCACCCGGCGCCGCAGTAGACATATCTGCTTTATAACTGAGTGTGAGCTGTGAAGTTTGTTTCCGCGTGTCAATACTGGAATACTGTCAGTACTGTCAATACCCCAATACAGCCCGAGGGGTCCCGTCCCGCGGGCAGAGCCCGGCGGAGACCTGCGCGGGGGACGGGCGGGAGCGGCGGCAGCAGGAAAACGCTCCCGAGCCGGTCCCCTCCCGGGGCCGGCCCGGGCCGGGCTTCCCGAGCGGGGCGCGCCCCCGGGAGCGGGGCGAGCCCGGGCGCGGCTGGCTACCGAGCGCGGCTGGCTACCGAGCGCGGCGGCGGGGCCGGGCCGGGCCGGCAGCGCCGAGCACCGGGCGCAGTCTGCCGCGGGTGCGGCCGAGGGCCGGCGCGGGCTTCGTCCCGGCCGGCACCGTGCGCCTCCGGGGAGCGCCGGGACGGCGGCAGCCGGCGCGGCCCCTCGGCCTCGGCGTCCTCGTCGCCGCCCGGGACACGGGGACCCCCGGGGCGCTCCCCGGCCCCCGGCAGCGTCCCGCTCCGCCACTGCCGCCGGAGCGGGGCAGGACGCGGAGCTGCAGCGCCCGGTGCGCGGTGCCGAGGGGCCGGTTCCTGCCCGCCATCGCGCTGCCCGCCCCGCCCGCCCCTGCCGCTGCGCCCCGACCGGCCGGGGGGGCTCGGCTGGGCCCGGCTCGGCTCGGCTCGGCTGCTCTGGGTTCGGCTCGACTCCGCTCGGCGGGACTCGGCAGGGCTCGGGTGATTTCGGCTCCGCTCCGATCCCCTCGGCCCGGCGGGACTCGGCGGGACTCGGCGGGGCGGGTCTGGGCCGGGCCCGGTGCCGGTGCCGGAGCCCCCGCCCAGGCGAACCGGCCCGGGCGCTGCCCACGCAGGAGCTCTCCTCGGGCGGGTCCCGGGACACCCCTGCCGAGCTCCGCCGAACCCCCCTCGCTGGGCGGCAGCCGGCGGGACCGAGAGACCCCGGCGGGCGCAGGGCAGAGGCGCGGCGGTCCCGGCCCGCCCCTCCCCGCCCCTCCCGGGACAGAGGGGTCCGCAGCGGCTGTCCCGGGGCTGCTGCCCCACGCCCACCCGTGCGGCGGCACCGGAGCGGGTGGAAGAGGCCCCCGGCTGCCGACCCCAAACGCGCCCCCCCGCAGGAGCTCCCCGGAGCGAGGGGGCCCTGGCCGGGGACGCCCGGCTGGCTCCAGCCCCGGGACGCGGAGCATCTCCCCCGGGAGACGGTGCCGCCGCCGAGCCCCGCTGCGGGGAGCGGGGTGGGGAGCGTCCCGCCGGCGACCCCCCACGTCCCGGGTGGGCAGCGCGCGCGCGCACCCGCGTGTGCATTTGCTTTTCCCCCGCGGCCGCTTCGCAGCAGTTTGTAATAACGGGGCCGCGGGGGGGGGACGGAGCCGGAGCGAAGGGGCGGAGCCGGGGCGAAGGGGTGGGGCCGGGGCGAAGGGGCGGAGCGAAGGGGCGGAGCCGGAGCGAAGGGGCGGAGCCGGAGCGAAGGGGCGGGGCCCGTCCGGCGGGATCTCTGCCGGGGAAGGGGCGGAGGGGGTGGTCCGCTCCCGGGGCCTGAGCGCTGCCCGGGAGCAGAGGCGGGACGGCGGGGAGGAGGAAGGGGGCGGCCGGGGTGCGGGACCCGGCGGGCGGAGGGCGAGCGGAGCGCAGGGCTCGTGTCGGCCACGTCCCGCGGCGAGAACCGGGCTCCCGCGGGGCGGCGGGGGGGTCACGGCCGGAGCGGGGAGCTGCCGGGGGGCGGGGAGCGTGCGGGACTCGCTCCGGGGGAGCGGGGGGCTGCGGAGGCAGCGGCGGGGCCCGAGGGGGAGGAGCTCTCGCAGCGCGACCGGGACAGAGGAGACACACACGGCAGCTGCGGCAGAGGAGACCGACGCTCCGCTTTTATGGCGCGCACGGCCGGGCAGCGAGCGGAGGCTCCGTCCCGGCGGAGCAGCGCGCCCGCAGCCTTTCCGAGCGGGGCCTGTCCGGCACAGGGCAGGAGACCCCCGGGGACCTGTGCCGGTCCGCCCCAACAGCCAAAACGGTGATGCGCTCCTCCAGGGCAGCGCTGCGAAGGCCTCCGGAAAACCTGTGTTTTGGAATATCAAAAAAAAAGTGAAAAGCCGTAAAGGGCTCCCAAAATACTAAATGGTGATGCGCTCCAAACAAGCCCCAGAGTACAGAGCTACAAAAAAGTGCCGGGTTGGAGGGATCCAAAAAAGCCCCAGGGTACAGGACTACCTCCAAAAATTACTCCAAACTGTGCAGGGCTCCTACCAAAAAATTACTCCAAACGGTGCAGGGATCCTGCCAAAAAATTACTCCAAACGGTGCAGGACTGCCCAAAAATCCTCCAGGACAGTGCTGTTAAGGCCTCTGGAAAAAACGGGTTTGGTAATATTCCAAAAAGGATCAAAGGCGTAAAGGGCTCAGAAAAAACTAAATGGTGACACACTCCAAAGAAGCCCAAGGGTACAGAGGTACAAAAAAGAACCGGTTTGGAGAGCTCCCACAAAAACGAAACGGTGCAGGACCATCCAAAAAAATTAAAGGAGAACGGCTCCCAAAAAACCAAAAGGTGATGCATTCCTCTGGGAGGTCGGCGTGGCGATACAATCCAGAAATCACGGGTTTTGTAATATTCCAAAAAATAGCAAAACCAGAAAGGGCATCCAAAACCCCCCAAAAAAACGGTGACCCTTGCAAAACGAGACCAAGGGTACAGAGCTCATAAAAAGCCCCAGGGTGCAGGACTCCTTCCAAAAAATACACCAAAGGGTGCTGGGCTTCCTCCAAAAATTACTCCAAACCGTGCAGGACTCCCAAAAAATTGCTCCAAACCATGCAGGACTCCCCAAGAGATACTCCAAATGATGCAGGACTCCCAAAAAACCCAAATGGTGATGCTCCCCTCCGGGGAGGGGCAGCGCAGTGATACTCACCTCTGGCAGGGCGGCTCTGCGATGCTCTCCTCTGGGTGGGGGGGGCCGGCGCAGCGATGCTCTCCACGAGATGGGGGGTTGTCGTGGTGATGCACTCCAGAAATAATGGGCTTTGTAATACTCCAAAACCCAGCAAATCCAGAAAGGGCACCCAAAAAACAAAACGGTGACCCTTGCAAAACAAGGCCAAGGGTACAGAGCTCAAAAAAAGCCCCAGGGTTCAGGACTACTTCCAAAAAATACTCCAAACTGTGCAGGACTCCCCCAAAAATTACAACAAAGCGTGCAGGGCTCCCCAAGAAAAACTCCAAACTGTGCAGGGCTCCGTCCAAAAATTACTCCAAACCGTGCAGGGCGCCCCAAGAAATACTCCAAATGGTGTAGGACTCCTGAAAAACCCAAACGGTGATGATCTCCTCTGGGTGGTGCAGGCGGAATGGTGATGCTCTCCTCCGGGGCAGCGCGACGATGGTCTCCTCTGGCGGGGCAGGGGCGGCGATGTTCTCCACCAGGTGGGGGGGCCGGCACGGTGATGCACTCCAGAAATCATGGGTTTTGTAATATTCCAAAAAATAGCAAAACCGGAAAGGGCACCGAAAAACCAAAAAAACCGGTGACGCTTGCAAAACAAGACCAAGGGCACAGAGTTCAAAAAAAGCCCCAGGGTGCAGGACTCCTTCCAAAAAAAATACTCCAAATGGTGCAGGACTCCCAAGAAAATTACTCCAAAGTGTGTAGGGCTCCCCAAGGAATACTCCAAAGGGTGCCGGACTCCCAAAAAACCATACTGGTGATGCTCTCCTCTGTGGGATGCAGGTGGAATGGTGATACTCTCCTCCGGGGCATGGCGGGGTGGCGCAGCGATGCTCTCCTCTGGGTTGGGGGGCCGGCGCGGTGATCCTCTCCACGGGATGGGGGGGGCGGCGCGGTGATGCATTCCAGAAATCACAGGTTTTGTAATATTCCAAAAAAAAGCAAATCCAGAAAAGGCACCCAAAAAACAAAACGGTGACCCTTGCAAAACAAGACCAAGGGTACAGAGCGCAAAAAAAGCCCCAGGGTGCAGGACTCCTTCCAAAAAATACACCAAAGGGTGCAGGGCTCCCTCCAAAAATTACTCCAAACCGTGTAGGACTCCCCAAGAAGAACTCCAAACGGGGGAAGGATCCCCCGAAATACTCCAAATGGTGCAGGGTTCCCTCCAAAAATTACTCCAAATGGTGCAGGACTCCCAAAAAAATATTACATATGGTGCAGGACTCCCCCAAAAATATTCCATATAGTGCAGGACTCCCAAAAAATTACTCCAAACCGTGCAGAACTCCTCAAGAGATACTCCAAATGATGCAAGACTCCCAAAAAACCCAAATGGTGATGTTCCTATCTGGGGAGGGGCGGCACGGTGATAGTCATCTCTGGCGGGGCGGCTCTGCGATGCTCTCCTCTGGGAGCGGGGGCCGGCGCGGTGATGCTCTCCACGAGATGGGGGGTCGTCGTGGCGATGCACTCCAGAAATAACGGGCTTTGTAATATTCCAAAAACCAGCAAATCCAGAAAGGGCACCCAAAAAACAAAACGGTGACCCTTGCAAAACAAGACCAAGGCTACAGAGGTCAAAAAAAGGCCCAGGGTGCAGGACTCCTTCCAAAAAAAACCACCAAACGGTGCAGGGTTCCCTCCAGAAATTACTCCAAATGGTGCAGGACTCCCAAAAAATATTCCATATGGTGCAGGACTCCCAAAAAAATATTACATATGGTGCAGGACTCCCCAAAAAATATTACATAAGGTGGAGGACTCCCCCAAAAAATTGCTCCGAACCATGCAGGACTCCCAAAAAATTACTCTAAACGGTGCAGGACTCCCCAGGAAAAACTCCAAACGGGGGAAGGCTCCCTCCAAAATACTCCAAACGATGCAGGGCTCCCTCCAGAAATTACTCCAGATGGTGCAGGACTCCCAAAAAAATATTCCATATGGTGCAGGACTCCCAAAAAAATATTCCATATGGTGCAGCACTCCCCAAGAGGTACTCCAAATGATGCAAGACTCCCACAAAACCCAAATGGTGATGCTCCCCTCCGGGGAGGGGCAGCGCAGTGATACTCACCTCTAGCGGGGCGGCTCTCCGATGCTCTCCTCTGGGTGGGGGGGCCGGTGCGGCGATGCTCTCCACGAGATGGGGGGTCGTCGTGGCGATGCGCTCCAGAAATAACGGGCTTTGTAATATTCCAAAAAACATCAAATCCAGAAAGGGCACCCAAAAAACAAAACGGTGACCCTTGCAAAACAAGACCAAGGGTACAGAGCTCAAATAAAGCCCCAGGGTGCGGGACTCCTTCAGAAAAATACTGCAAACTGTGCAGGGTTCCCTCCAAAAATTACTCCAAATGGTGCAGGACTCCCAAAAAAATATTCCATATGGTGCAGGACTCCCAGAAAAAAATATTTCATATGGTGCAGGACTCCCAGAAAAAAATATCCCTTATGGTGCAGGACTTCCAAAAAAAATATTACGTATGGTGCAGGTCTCCCAGAAAAATATTCCATAAGGTTCAGGATTCCCCCAAAAAATTGCTCCAAACCATGCAGGACTCCCCAAGAGATACTCCAAATGATGCAAGACTCCCAAAAAACCCAAATGGTGATGCTCCCCTCCGGGGAGGGGCGGCGCAGTGATACTCACCTCTGGCGGGGCGGCTCTCTGATGCTCTTCTCCGGGTGGGGGGGCCGGCACGGCGATGCTCGCCACGAGATGGGGGGTTGTCGTGGCGATGCACTCCAGAAATAACGGGCTTTGTAATATTCCAAAAAACATCAAATCCAGAAAGGGCACCCAAAAAACAAAACGGTCACCCTTGCAAAACAAGGCCAAGGGTACAGAGCTCAAAAAAAGCCCCAGGGTGCAGGACGCCTTCCAAAAAAGTCTCCAAAAGCTGCAGGACTTCCTCCAAAAATACTCCAAACGTGGTAGGGCTCCCTCCAAAAATTGCTCCAAACCGTGCAGGACTCCCCAAAAATTTACTCCAAACGGTGCAGGGCTCCCCCCAAAATTACTCCAAACCGTGCAGGACTCCCAAAAAAATTAGTCCAAATCGTGTAGGGCTCCCCAAGAAATACTCCAAAGGGTGCAGAACTCCCCCAAAAATATTCCAAATGGTGCAGGACTCCCAAAAAACCCAAATGGTGATGCACTCCTCCAGGGCGGTGCACGTGTCACGGTGATACTCTCCTCCGGGGCATGGCGGGGCGGCGCGGCGATGCTCTACTCTGGGTGGGGGGGGCAGCGCGGTGATGCACTCCAGAAATCACAGGTTTTGTAATATTCCAAAAACCAGCAAAACCAGAAAGGGCACCCAAAAAACAAAACGGTGACCCTTGCAAAACAAGGCCAAGGGTACAGAGCTCAAAAAAAGCCCCAGGGTGCAGGACTCCTTCCTAAAAATACACCAAAAGGTGCAGGGCTCCCTCGAAAAACTACTCCAAATGGAGCAAGACTCCCTCCAAAAATTCCTCCAAATGGAGCAGGACTCCCAAACAAATATTCCAAATGGAGCAGGATTCCCAAAAAAATATTCCATATGGTGCAGGACTCCCAGAAAATTGCTCCAAACCGTCTAGGACTCCCCAAGAGATACTCCAAATGATGCAAGACTCCCCAAAAACCCAAATGGTGATGCTCCCCTGCGGGGTGGGGCGGGGCGGTGATACTAACCTCTGGCGGGGCGGCTCTGCGATGCTCTCCTCGGGGTGGGGGGGCCGGTGCGGTGATCCTCTCTACCAGGTGGGGTCCAGCGCGGCGATGCTCTCCACGAGATGGGGGGTCGTCGTGGCGATACACTCCAGAAATAACGGGGTTTTTAATATTCCAAAACCCAGCAAATCCAGAAAGGGCACCCAAAAAACAAAACGGTGACCCTTGCAAAACAAGGCCAAGGGTACAGAGCTCAAAAAAAGCCCCAGGGTGCGGGACACCTTCCAAAAAAGTCTCCAAAAGCTGCCGGACTTCCTCCAAAAATACTCCAAATGTCGTAGGGCTCCCTCCAAAAATTGCTCCAAACCATGCAGGACTCCCCAAAAAATTGCTCCAAACCGTGCAGGACTCCCCAAAAAATTAGTCCAAACTGTGTAGGTCTCCGCAAGAAATACTCCGAAGGGTGCAGGACTCCCCCAAAAATATTTCAAATGGTGCAGGACTCCCAAAAAACCCCAAATGGTGATACTCTCCTCCGGGCCATGGCGGGGCGGCGCGGCGATGCTCTCCTCTGGGTGGGGGGGACGGTGAGGTGATCCTCTCCACGGGATGGGGGTGCCGGCGCGGTGATGCACTCCAGAAATCACAGGTTTTGTAATATTCAAAAAGAAAGCAAAACCAGAAAGGGCACCCAAAAAACAAAACAGTGACCCTTGCAAAACAAGGCCAAGGGTACAGAGCTCAAAAAAAGCCCCAGGGTGCAGGACGCCTTCCAAAAAATACACCAAAGGGTGCAGGGCTCCCTCCAAAAATTACTCCAAAGCATGTAGGACTCCACAAGAGAAACTCCAAACGGGGGAAGGCTCCCCCAAAATACTCCAAATGGTGCGGGGTTCCCTCCAAAAATTACTCCAAATGGAGCAGGGCTCCCAAAAAAATTACTCCAAATGGAGCAGGGCTCCCAAAAAAATATTCCGTATGGTGCAGGACTCCCAAAAAAATATTCCAGATGGTGCAGGACTCCCAAAAAATTACTCCAAACCGTGTAGGACTCCCCAAGAGATACTCCAAAGGGTGCAGGACTCCCCAAAAAATATTCCAAATGGTGCAGGACTCCCAAAAAACCCAAATGGTGATGCTCTCCTCTGGGGGGTGCAGGTGGCACGGTGATACTCTCCTCCGGGGCATGGCGGGGTGGCGATGCAGTCCTCTGGGTGGGGGGGCCGGTGAGGTGATCCTCTCCATGGGACGGGGCGGGCTGGCGCGGTGATGCACTCCAGAAATCACAGGTTTTGTAATATTCCAAAAAAAAGCAAATCCAGAAAGGGCACCCAAAAAACAAAACAGTGACCCTTGCAAAACAAGACCAAGGGTACAGAGCTCAGAAAAAGCCCCAGGGTGCAGGACTCCTTCCAAAAAATACACCAAAGGGAGAAGGGCTCCCTCCAAAAATTATTTCAAACCGTGTAGGACTCCCCAAGAAAAACTCCAAACAGGGGAAGGATCCCCCGAAATACTCCAAACGGTGCAGGCCTCCCTCCAAAAATTACTCCAAATGGTGCAGGACTCCCAAAAAAATATTCCATATGGTGCAGGACTCAGAGAAAAAAATATTTCATATGGTGCAGGACTCCCAGAAAAAAATATCCCATATGGTGCAGGACTCCCAGAAAAAAATATCCCATATGGTGCAGGACTCCCAAAGAATTACACCAAACCCTGCAGGACTCCCAAAAAATTACTCCAACCCGTGCAGGACTCCCCAAGAGATACTCCAAATGATGCCAGACTCCCCAAAAACCCAAATGGTGATGCTCCCCTCCGGGGAGGCGCGGCGCAGTGATACTCACCTCTGGCGGGGCAGCTCTCCGATGCTCTCCTCTTGGTGGGGGCGCCGGCGCGGCGATGCTCTCTATGACACGGGGGGTCATCGTGGTGATGCACTCCAGAAATAATGGGCTTTGTAATATTCCCAAAAATAGCAAAACCAGAAGGGGCACCCAAAAAACAAAACGGTGACCCTTGCAAAACAAGACCAAGGGCACAGAGCTCAAAAAAAGCCCCAGGGTGCAGGACTCCTTCAAAAAAATACTCTAAATGGTGCAGGACTCCCAAGAAATTACTCCCAAGGGTGCAGGACCCCCAGAAAAATTACTCCAAACTCTGTAGGGCTCCACAAGAAATACTCCGAAGGGTGCAGGACTCCCCCCAAAATATTCCAAATCGTGCAGGACTCCCAAAAAACCCAAATGGTGATGCACTCCTCCAGGGCGGTGCACGTGTCACGGTGATACTCTCCTCCGGGGCATGGCGGGGCAGCGCGGCAATGCTCTCCTCTGGTGGGGCAGCGCGGCGATGCTCTCCTCTGGCGGGGCAGCGCAGCGATGCAGTCCTCTGGGTGGGGGGGCCGGCGCGGTGATGCACTCCAGAAATAATGGGCTTTGTAATATTCCAAAAAAAAGCAAATCCAGAAAGGGCACCCCAAAAACAAAACGGTGACCCTTGCAAAACAAGACCAAGGGTACAGAGCTCAAAAAAAGCCCCAGGGTGCAGGACTCCTTCCAAAAAATACACCAAAGGGTGCAGGGCTCCCTCCAAAAATTACTCCAAAGTGTGTAGGACTCCCCAAGAAAAAATTTAAATAGGGGAAGGATCCCCCGAAATACTCCAAACGGTGCAGGCCTCCCTCCAAAAATTACTCCAAATGGTGCAGGACACCGAAAAAAATATTCCATATGGTGCAGGACTTCCAAAAAAAAATATTACATACGGTGCAGGACTCCCAGAAAAAAATTCCATATGGTGCAGGACTCCCAGAAAAAATATTCCATATGGTGCAGGACTCCCCCAAAAAATTGCTCCAAACCGTGCAGGACTCCCAAAAATTTACTCCAAATGGTGCAGGACTCCCCAAGAGGTACTCCAAATGATACAAGACTCCCAAAAAACCCAAATGGTGATGCTCCCCTCCGGGGAGGGGCGGCGCGGTGATACTCACCTCTGGCAGGGCGGCTCTCCGATGCTCTTCTCCGGGTGGGCGGGCTGGCGAGGCGATGCTCTCCATGACATGGGGGGTCGTCGTGGCGATGCACTCCAGAAATAATGGGTTTTGAAATATTCCAAAAGACAGCAAAACCAGAAAGGGCACCAAAAAAACAGAACGGTGACCCTTGCAAAACAAGGCCAAGGGTACAGAGCTCAAAAAAAGCCCCAGGGTGCAGGATGCCTTCCAAAAGAGTCTCCAAAAGCTGCAGGACTTCCTCCAAAAATACTCCAAACGTCGTAGGGCTCCCCCCAAAAATTGCTCCAAACCATGCAGGACTCCCCAAAAAATCAGTCCAAACCGTGCAGGACTCCCCAAAAAATTAGTCCAAATCGTGTAGGGCTCCCCAAGAAATACTCCGAAGGGTGCAGGACTCCCCCAAAAATATTTCAAATGGTGCAGGACTCCCAAAAAACCCCAAATGGTGATACTCTCCTCCGGGCCATGGCGGGGCGGCGCGGCGATGCTCTCCTCTGGGTGGGGGGGACGGTGAGGTGATCCTCTCCACGGGATGGGGGTGCCGGTGCGGTGATGCACTCCAGAAATCACAGGTATTGTAATATTCAAAAAGAAAGCAAAACCAGAAAGGGCACTCAAAAAACAAAACGGTGACCCTTGCAAAACAAGACCAAGGGTACAGAGCTCAAAAAAAGCCCCAGGTTGCAGGATGCCTTCAAAAAAATACACCAAAGGGTGCAGGGCTCCCTCCAAAAATTACTCCAAAGCGTGTAGGACTCCCCAAGAAAAACTCCAAACGGGGGAGGGCTCCCCCAAAATACTCCAAATGGTGCAGGGCTCCCTCCAAAAATTACTCCAAATGGTGCAGGGCTCCCTCCAAAAATTACTCCAAATGGAGCAGAGCTCCCAAAAAAATATTCCATATGGTGCAGGGCTCCCAAAAAAATATTCCATGTGGTGCAGGGCTCCCAAAAAAATATTCCATGTGGTGCAGGACTCCCAACAAGATACTCCGTGTGGTGCAGGACTCCCAAAAAGATACTCCATATGGTGCAGGACTCCCAAAAAATTACTCCAAACCATGTAGGACTCCCCAAGAGGTACTCCAAATGATGCAAGACTCCCAAAAAACCCAAATGGTGATGCTCCCCTGCGGGGCGGGGCGGGGCGGTGATACTCACCTCTGGTGGGGCGGCTCTCTGATGCTCTCCTCCGGGTGGGGGGTCCGGCGCGGCGATGCTCTCCACGAGATGGGGGGTCGTCGTGGCAATGCACTCCAGAAATAATGGGCTTTGTAATATTCCAAAAACCAGCAAAACTCCCCAAAAAATACTCCAAACTGTGCAGGACTCCCCCCAAAATACTCCAAGCTGTGCAGGACTCCCTCCAAAAATTACTCCAAAGCGTGCAGGGCTCCCCAAGAAATACTCCAAAGGGTGCAGGAGTCCCAAAAAACCCTACTGGTGATGCTCTCCTCTGTGGGGTGCAGGTGGAATGGTGATGCTCTCCTCCAGGGCTGGGCAGCGCGGCAATGCTCTCCATGGGATGGGGGGGGCAGCGCGGTGATGCACTCCAGAAATAACGGGTTTTGTTATATTCGAAAAAATAGCAAAACCAGAAAGGGCACCCAAAAAAAAAGAAAAGCCGCTCACCCTTGCAAAACAAGACCAAGGGTACAGAGCTCCAGAAAAGCCCCCGGGTGCAGGACTTCCTCCAAAAGTTACTCCAAACGGTGCAGGACTCCCTCCCTATCTCGTCGGTCCACAGTTTTATCGGACAATCTAATGCAGACATAAAACAGAAATTACAAAAGTTAGACGGAGCAGATGTCCGCTCATTGGATTAAATGTTACAAAATGCCTGGAAAGTGTCTAACAACAGAGAAAAGGTGGAAGAGGAAAAGCAGACAAGGGAGAAGTTTAAGGATAACAGGATGCTGGCAGTAGCCGTAGCCCAGGAAACTAGTACGTTCAGAGGACAGGGCTATCGAGGCCCAAAGGGGAGGAGGTTTCCCGGTGGAGCACAGAGGGCCAGAATACCGTTGGAGAAAAATCAGTGTGCTTACTGCAAACAGAAAGGACACTGGGAAAGGGAGTGCCCGCAGTTAAGAAGACAAGGTCGTGAGAAGATGCCAAATCAGGCTGCTAACATGATGACAATAGATTCAGACTGAGGGAAACCGGGGGAGGAATCGGAACCCTCCCCAACAGAACCCCTGGTTAGAGTAAAGTTGGGGGATGAAAAAGTACAATTTTTAGTAGATACGGGGGCCACTTATTTGGTATTGAATACATGCAAGGCTAATTTGAGTAATCAGAGTACATCAGTTATTGGTACCACGGGGCAGAAAGAAAATCGGCCACTTTTCCAGCCTTTGAAGTTTACAATTGGGAAAAAGGTGTTAACCCATCCATTTCTTTATATCCCAGATTGCCCTGTGCCGCTAATTAGGACGAGACATATGAAGTCAATTGAATGCACAAATTACTTTTGAAAAAGGAAAAACCCAAATCCATATTCCTGACAATAAAGCTTTGGATGCTCAAGTTTTTATGTTACAGAAGGAAGCCAAGTTACAGGAAATACCAGAAGAAGCTGAAAAGGCTGTAACCCCTCTAGTATGGGCTTCAAGGAGCACCAGGACGATCCCGAGCGGCAGAAACGGTAATCACCCAGCTGAAACCGGATGCCAGACTGGTAAGATGGATACAGTACCCGATTAAATCAGAAGCAAGAAAAGGATTAGAACCGTTAATAGAACAATTTGTAAATTTTGGATTATTAACAGAATGTCAATCAGAATACAACACTCCGAGATCTTGCCAATTAAAAAGCCGCACTCAGAAGAGCATAGGTTGGTCCAGGACTTAAGGGCTATAAATCAAATCGTGCAGGACGTTTACCTGGCAAACCCGTATACTCTCTTGACCACCCTGAAGGAAACGCACAAACGGTTTACTGTATTGGACTTCAAAGATGCGTTCTTTTGCCTTCCGCTAGCAGCTGAGAGTCAGGAACTCTTCGCTTTTGAGTGGGAAAGCCCTAAGACCGGAAGAAAAACTCACTTGTGCTGAACAGTATTACCACAAGGATTTAAGAATAGCCCCATGATCTTTGGACATCAATTAGCCAAAGAATTAGAAGACTGGCAAAAGAGGCATAAAAATACCACCTTGCCAGAGTACGTAGAAGACATAGTGTCAGCAACAAGTGACAAGAAAGATTCCATATAAATGACAATAGACCTCCTCAACTTTTTGGGGTTGGCAGGGTACAAGGTGTCCCCGAAAAAGACACAGATCGCCCAGCAGGAAGTAACAGATTTGGGGTACACAATTTCCCAGGGCCAGCGTAGTCTTGGAACCGAGAGAAAAAGAGGCCATTGGCCAGATTCCCGAACCGAAATCGAAACAAGAGCTCAGAGCATTTCCCGGAATGGCTGGATGGTGTCGCCTGTGGATAATAAATTTTGCACTCACTGTCGAACCCCTATACAAAGCTGTACAAGGGGAGGGAAACCTCCTTGTCTGGACTCAGGAGTGCAGAAATGCAGTTATGAAATTGAAACAAGCTTTAATGAATGCTCCAGCCCTAGGCCTTCCGAATTTGGAAAAACCATTTAAATTATTTGTGCATGAAAGATTGCATATTGCCCTAGGGGTACTGGCCCAGAAGCTGGGATCCTGGAAAAGACCCGTCGGTTATTTTTCAAAACTGGGACCTGTTCGGACATGGTAGCAGCTTTATGCGGAACGGAACACAGAAAACAGGTTACGCAGTGGTAACCATTAAGGAAGTAACTGAGGCAAAAGCTCTGCCATCCAACACTGGCCCAGAAAGCAGAGCTCGTAGCCTTGCTGAGAGCACTACAACTTTCAAAAGCCCAAACTGTTAATATATGGACAGATTCAAAATTTGCCTTCAGAGTGGTCCACGCTCATGGAGCTTGGGGATCATGCCTGGGGATCTCAAGGATCTCCCATCAAATACGGGCCAACAATCCAACAACTATTGCATACAATTAATCTACCCCGATTAGTGGCAATTATGCATTGCAAGGCACACCAAACTGGAAATAGCCCAATGCATAGAGGAAACCGCATGGCAGATAAAGCTGCGAGAGAAGCAGCTGAAGGTCAAATATTGTAGTTTTGCTGGAAAAGGTTTAGAGGTTGGGACCTGAGAATCCGCAGTATACACCAGAAGACAATCCATTGGCTAATCTACTGAAAGCAATTAAAAACCAAGAGGGGTGGCGGGTGACTCCTTCACATCAAGTAATAGTTACACAGGAAATTATGCGTGAATTGGCTAATAAGCAACACCAAGAAACTCACTGGGGAATTCAAACAATGGTGGAAGCATTAAAAACACAAGTGCTAAGTGTACGAATGACTGGAATAATTAAAAACATAGTGAAGAAATGTGAGTTATGCCTGAAGAACAATCCTCACCTACCCCAAAGACCTTTACCAGGGGTGACAAAGAGAGGAAACAGTCCAGGAGACTACTGGCAAATAGACTTTTCCGAATTACCACGGCAAAATGGATACCGAGATCTTTTAGTAACGTTAGATACTTCCTCAGGCTGGCCAGAAGCTTTCCCTTGTCGCATCAACAAGGCAAAAGAAACAGCAACAGTGTTACTTAAGGAAATAATACCACGATTTGGGGTACCCATTGGACTATCTTTGGATAGGGGCCCACTCTTTATAGCAGAAGCTGCTCAAAGTTTAGCTAAAGCATTAGGGGTAAAATGGAATCTCCACACCCCATTGGAGACCTCAATCAAGTGGGAAAGTTGAAAGAATGAACCAAAGCCTAAAAAGACAGAGAAGTAAAATTTGCCAGGAAAATTTGCTCAGATAAACTGGCTGGATGCTTTACCCTTAGCTTTGCTACAGATATGTATCCAGCCTAGAACTAAAGAAAAGGTTAGTCCTTTTGAGATCAGATACAGTAAACCTTATCAGGTGACAGAAACTGGAGCCACTCCTGAAATTGTAGGAAAACATTACCTGAAAGAATATGTTATCTCTCTGGGAAAGGTTCTGTCCTCTCTCCACAGGTATGTCTCTGTGAGCGCATCGCTATCCCTGGACGTGCCTGTGCATCAATACCAACCCGGAGACCGGGTGTATCTGAGGACATGGTCAGATAAACCGTTGAAAGAGAAGTGGAAAGGACCTCTCCAGATTTTACTCACCACCTATACTGCTGTCAAGCTTGAAGGAATCACTCCATGGATACATCGCAGCAGGATCAAGCCAGCCACATCACCACAATGGACTGTCAAGCAAGAGAGACCTTTATGTTTAAAATTAACTCGGGAATCATGACGTTCTGGGTTATATCTCTTGCAGCGATGCCAGGAAGTGCAGAGGTCAATCCACATGAAGAGGTCAACATAGATTTGGATGAAAACCTAATTCTAACTTTGATACAAGGGTTTGGCAAAATGTATAATCTCACCAGTGTTACAGCATGTGTCCCAGTCCCTCATTCGGCTGCTCAGCCCATCCCATCGGGTATTATGCCAATAAATTCATCTTTACGAGAGGAAGATGATAACATCACAGAAGCCTTTAAACAGGCCAATGTTTCCTATTATTGGGACAAAGACAACCAGTGTAGACAAAGAGGTAGTGATGTTTTACAGGGTGCTACTTTTTGGAGATCAGGAGATAACAGGACAGTATTTGGGAGGGGCTCAGAGGAACAATGTCCTAGAGGATCACAACCCTTAAAGGCCCAGTTTCTGCAAATCGCATTGGCAGCCTCTGGCGGACAGGCGGCAGGATTACCGAAACTCTGTGTTATTAATAACACAGTTCTTAATGTAACCACAGCTCCAGAATGTACGAACCTTAGGACGAAACTCAAAACCTGGGCTAGACCTTTGGAAGGACATTGGAAATAGATAGGAAATGTGGACCGGTGCTTCACTTGGGGAACAAAGGCTACTTATCATATCAGCCAAACCAATGGGAGGTGCCCCAATGTCCTAAATTATAGTGAGATATCAATCCTAAACTCCACTTTGATGATGACGGAACATGGTAACAAACAAAATTTTTCGACTGACGATTGTAAACAAGACATTCCGTCCCCAGGTTACATGACATGCGTTACATCAGATGGATATTGGACTACCCGACTACGACTTAGTACAATAACTAGACAAGTACCTTTAGGATTATTGACCTATGTCCTACATGGAAGAAGAGTCCAATCAAAGCTCAATATTGGGGACGAATTAACAGAGATGCTGAGACAGAAAAAGACCCTGATGTTTGGACGGAGCCTTCCGCAGCAGTACAACTTGAGTGGGGATTCCAAAGTTTCCTATTGCCAGGATTGATGGCTTTAGAAAATCACCTATTACTAGAAAATCTGACTTGGCAGGTGGAAGCCTTGTCAAGAGCCACTCAAAAAGGATTCCAGATGATCAACAAACAAATCCAGGCTAATACTAAAATGACTTTACAAAACAGGCTGGCCTTAGACTTGCTATTAGTTAAAGAACAAGGGGGGTATGGCTATCTTAAGTTAAACAAAGAGCACTGCTGTGTCCACATCCCAAATATCACTGATCACCTGCAAGAACAATTAGACAAAATGAGAGAAGTAGCAGAAGAAAGCAGAGTGGTCAGGGAGGCAGCAGAAAACAACTGGCTCCACAAAATCCTCCAAGAATTGGGTGGATGGTCTCTAAAAGGACGGTTAGCTGCATTGTTGGAAGGACTAATTTCTGTGGTCGTGATTATTATAGGAATTGGCAGAAGTTGTGCTAAGAGAACCATTGAGAAAAATATATGGAAGTAGTAAGAAAACCTAACTACTTCAAAAGGGGGGCTTGATACCAAAGATTTAAACAATTTAACTAAAAGACAAACCCTTTTTGTATAAACCTTATACAGAAACAGAAATTGCCCAATCTAAGCTGTAATCATGTATGAACAATTAACGACCCTAACTACATCGCTGAATTGATATAAGAATAATACCAGAACACAGACTAAACTCATCTCTCAACTAGTGAAAAGGTCCTGCATATACTGTGCATAAGTTAATGTGCTGGTTTTGGCTGGGACAGAGTTAATTTTCTTCACGCTAGCTAGTATGGGGCCGTGTTTTGGATTTGCGCTGAAAACAGTGTTGACAGTACAGAGGTGTTTTCATTACTGCCGAGCAGTGCTTGCACAGCATCAAGGCCTTTTCTGCTTCTCACACCGCCCCACCAGCCAGGAGGCTGGGGGTACGCAAGAAGTTGGGAGGGGACAGAGCCGGGACAGCCGACCCCACCTGACCAAGGGGATATTCCATACCATATGATGTCATGCTCAGTATATAAACTAGGGGGAAAGCTGGCCGGGGGACCGCTGCTTGGGCTGGGCATCAGTCGGAGGGTGGTGAGCAATTGTTTTCATTTGCATCACTTGCCTCTCTTGTTTGTTGTTGGTGTTGTTATTTTCCTTTTCATTTCAATTTTTATTATTATTTTATTTCATTTCACTTATTAAACTGTTCTTATCTCAACCCATGAGCTTTCTCGCTTTTACTTTTCCGATTCTCTCCCCCATCCCACTGGGGCAGGGGGGGAGTGAGCGAGCGAGCGGCTGTGTGGTGCTTAGCTGCCAGCTGGGGTTAAACCACGACAGTTAACGAACTTCTCCGTAGAAGAGAACCATTTCAACAAGACTCTTAAAGACTGTATTATTGTGTAATCGGGTTAGAATTGAAATATTTTCTATTTTTATGTCTATTTCTTTTCCAGGTTGTAAGAAGATGGGATAGATTTGAGAATGTGTGAAAAGGCCTAATTAGAAGAGTGACAAGTACCACCACCTTCTGTCTAACTGGTGGAACCTAAGAAAAGAGAGATGGATATATATTGTAATTCTCTATGTCTCAATAAGTTTCCAAAAGGGGAAATGTTACAGAACATCTCGAAACACATGGCCAAAAACAAGTGGGAATGAACGGAATGAACGGAACGAACGGAACGAACATACTTCATAACAAATGCACCTGGTATTTAGACATATTAAAGATAAAAGCTGTCTCCACTAACTCTCCACTAACTAGCAATAATGATTAACGCAAGGATGAATTCTAGAAAAATAGAACAGAGTGCCAAAATAGTGCCCTAAAGTTAACCTGCCTCATTAAAGTCTCAGTATAATGGTAAAAACCACACCTCCTAGTTAGAAGAGCCCCCAACCCAAATAAGCCCCCTACTCTCTGAGCACATGTAGGGAATTAATAGAGAACTGTATCTTTAAGATGAAATAAGAAAGGTACTAACCAAGAGTTAATTTAGGGGTAGGATCAGTAGGCGTAACTAACTTTGTTAACTGTTTTAAGTACCTGTCATGATTTTAACCCGGTGTGCGTGCTAGGAGGAGAAATCCCCCATGCAACTGGCACTACAATAAACCAATGTCGGCTTTCTAAACTATCGTTTGGTTTGGAGAGGTTTCTTCATTATGATTTTCGATAACATAAGTACAGGGCTCTCCTGCCTGTATGTGGAATACAGACTGTCTAGAGAGCAGGGAGATGACTCTGGACTTAGAACATACACTGCTCATCTGCACAACACACCCAGAGAGGCAGGGGACGGTGGGGCGCTCCCGCCTGTACACGGGCAATGCCCTCTCTGTAGCGCACAGGCAGAAGGGTGAGGCAAGGCCAGGCTGCCAGGGGGCTGGCAGCTATCAGAGCCCTCCTCTTGCAGCTAGGTAGAGGCACCCTCCTGCCAACCTGGCCTGAAGTCTCCAGGGGCTTGCAGCTCACTGGGTGCTCAGGGCCATGATGCTCCAGGGAGGCTGAGGAGGCTCACCAGGCCCTCATCCCCACGACATCCAGGGGGAAGAGCCCAGGGCTCTGGCAGGATTGTCCTCAGGAAGGCTCAAGTAGGAGCAAACACATCCTGCTGCTTAGCACCATCGGGCTGGGGGCACCGTCAGGGCTTCGGCTCCTATGACCGCAGGACCCTTCCTCGAGGAGCACAAGGAATAAGGACTGCCAGCCCAGGGACAGGGCTTCCTCGACTGAGCGCACAAGAGAGTCTCTGCGAGCAGGCTGGCTAACCCAGTGAGGAAGACCTGCAACCACATACACCACCACAGCCTTCTCCGACCCTGCAGGCACGGTGTCGGGGGCAGCGAGGAGGCGTCCAGGGGACAGCAGCACAGAGCAACATCGTCTCACACCCCATGTGTGAAAGCAGAATGAGGGGGCACCCGTCTCCACTCCCTGCTGGACTCCTTGTCCACAGACACGGAAAAACTGATCAAGGATGCAAAGGTCAAGGGCATGCTGGGCTGCAGCCACCATCCGGTTGTAGAATTTAAAAACCCGAGAGAAGTGAGCAAACCAGCAGAACCTCAACAGTGGACTTCAGCGGAGCAGACTGCCGCTTCCTCAAGAGCTTCTAGGCAGGAGCCTACAGGAGACTGGCCTGGAGGGCAAAGGGGCCCAAGGCAACTGGTTGAACTTCAAGGACAACAGCCCCCACCTCCCCAGGCACCAGAAGGGTCCGTGCCAAAACACAGGGTCCGTCACAAGTAGCAGAAGGCCAGCACTGATGGACAGGAAACTCCTGAGCCGCCTCAAATGCCAGAAAGGAAGAACACACGAGGCGCAGGCAGAGACGGGATACTCAGGAGGAACAGAGAGACATCGCGCAAGCATGCAGGGATGGACTGGGGAAAGCCACAGCTTAGCTGGAGGCAAACTAGGAAGAGATGAAGCCCTTCCTGTTGTCCTTCTGGAAGGCTCCTGGAAGCAGAAGGAAGCCTAAGGAAAATGCAAGCCACTGCTCAACAGGAAGGGAACTTACTGGCAAAGGACAAGGGAAAAGCTAGAGAAGATGCTCCACAGGGCAGGGGTGTGTGGGCGGGGGGCTGGGTGTGTGTTTTGGGGGGGTGTTTGCCCCACTTCTCACTCCTACTCCTCTCCCTCACTGGAGGAAACAAAGCCAGACTCTTCTTGAGGGGCACACTGGCAGGACAAGGGGCAATGGACAAGGTGCAGATTCTGACTCAAGACAAGGAAAGTTGCTCACCACAAGGCTGCCCAAGCACTGGAACAAGTTGCCAGGGATGATGCTGAATCTCCCTCCTTGGAAATACCCCAAACATAACTGGACACAGCCCGGAGCAACATGATCCGACTGCACCTGCTCTGAGCAGGAAATCAGACCAGATGGCAGCGGGAGGACCCCCCCGACCTACCCCATTCTGCGAAGCCCCAGAGATTTCTCATGTCACTCCAATATTCTCCCAATTCATCACCAGCAACCCTCTTGTTAAGAGCTCTACAAAAGCGTCTGCGGAGCACTACACTTGCTCCCAGGACATCAGGGGAATTGCTGGAGACAGCAACCCTTACCTTCCATCACTTCCAGACAACTGAAGCGCAGCAAGCCTAGGGCACACTAAAGCCATTGCGGACAGGTAACAGAAACGAAGGCAGAGGTTAACGGCTAGGTCTTCCCATCTGAGGCCAGATGGGGGTAAATAAAACAGTTCTAGAAAGCACAGGGCTGGCAGGCACATGAGAAGACACAGGACCGCTCCTCCTGGGGAAAGCTGGCCGTGTTCAGCTCAAGTTCCTCCCCGCACCTTTCTCTCCCCCCAGGGAGGAAGAAGGAACCAATTCAGCTAAAGCTGCTTTCACCCTCTTGTGGAGGGCACCCAGGAACTCAATCAACTGGTCAGACTCTTGGGCAGTATCTGATACAGAGACATCCCCCTTCACGCTAAATAGAAAAGTCTTTAGGTGTATTTCACAGAAATCTACATACAGATACCGGTATTTACAGACTTAGAATATATCAGTCCTTTTACAGAAACAGCATTCCTAAACACATTCGCATTTAAATATACCTGCGGGCAGGACCACGCTTCAAGCACAGACAACCACATACAGCAAAGGGAAAGCATGTTCACCCACGACAGCTATCGCAGGACGACTCAGGTGCTATATTGCTTCGCGAGGGTCCACAACAACTACAAACCTCGCTCCTGGCCTCCCCACAGGGAACAAGTGTTCCTCACTTGCTTTCCCCAAATGCAAGAGGCTACCACCAGCACCAGATATGACACTGTCTTTACCAAGCAGAAAGGGGAATCCCAACACCCTACCAAGTCAATTCACCTTGGGAAGGCAGAGAGGAAGGAACCGAGGAGATGGCCCTTCAAGAATGCAATAAGCCTCGCACAGAATAGGCTGATCTAAGGACAGAGATTAGTTTCTAGGAAACACGTCAAGCGGAAGGTATTTTGGCCCTTTCCCACTTTCTAGCAAGAAGTAATGCTTTTCAAAGCAAAGGCTGTTCCAGAATAATCTGAGGTGCTGCTGCTGCTGCTAAATGTCCCCATTTCCTGTGGCTGGGTGCAAGCAGACCTGTCAGACAGACAGACCGGAGCTGTCAGGTACCGGTACTTGGAGGACGTGCATATAGGAAAAGCTAGGAGAAGGGAGAACGGGCCACACGTGGCTTTCAGTCGGGTCAAAGCATCCCGCATTGTCACTGAGCGCAAGTGTGAACACGAGCTACCGCTACACTAGCTTGTGAAATCTGGACTAGGTGTCAGCTAAACGAGGCGTTCCTTTCTACCAAGTTTTGCTTCCGTTCAACTTTCCACCTCCATAATACTCTTGCTTTGCAACTCGAGTTTCTTACCATCAAGCTTGAAAGACATCTAAGAACGGGTCCCCGCTCTGTATCGCAGAGAAGCCGATGTGGTGGCCAGTCTGCTCTAGTCTCCTCACCTTAGTTTCAAGCTCATCAGAAGATGCTGTAGAGACAAGCAGCATTACTACGTTGCGATACAGAAAAAAAATAAAGCAGAGCGACTCATTCCTGCACTGCCAAACACCAGAATGCAACAAATTCTGCAAACAGGTACTTAGCAGGGAAAGCAACGCACAAGCCAGCGCACTTTAAACTAGACCCTACGAGACTTTAGCAAGCATGAGGGCAGTGGGGCCTCTCGGAAAGCGAGTCCCCCGCTGCTCACGGGGGGAGGAGGGATGGAAGGGCAACAGGCACCATGAGCAAAGACACGTTTGTGACACTGCTCTGAAAAGATGATTCCACACCACCTTTTCAGTCAAGCTCCACAAAGCTGGGCAGCGCTACAATTAAGCCTGCTCGGGCAGCTCCTGCTTGGCTCGGGGGTGATGTCCATGGCCATTTCCCAAGCCAGGCCCCTTCTCCCCATGTCCAGCACAGCACGACTGGAGCACAAAGCCCTTGGCTGGTTGCTGCCCCCCCAACACCCCAGCTGTAGCTCAGCGCATGGGCCAGGCTTCGTTTATTCCACACAAACAGTTCTGTGGGAAGGAAAGGTTTTGAATGTGCTTCCATCTTACCCCACCCCTCGTGTCCATACTAACGCCATAACCGACTCCCTTAGTTTCCCAGTGCCAAAGGGGGGCGGGGGCCGTAACGGTCCCGGGTGAGGTGGAAACGGGCAGCACCCGCGGTCCCCATCCTCCGACTGCAGCGCTCAGCCCCTGAACCCCCGGGACCCCCGGCTTCAAACACCCAGCGTGACACCCCCCTTCCGCAGCCCGGAGCACACCCGGCGCCCGCTGCAGCGCCGGTCCTCACGGCAGGGCCGGGCACCGGCTCCGCACCTCCAGGCGGGCTGCCCGCCGCCCGCTCCCCGCAGGAAAGCGCCTCTCTCCCCTCGCCAGCACCGCGGGACGAGGTCTCCGCTCCCCCGCCCGCCCTCCCCGCACACGCCCCCCTCACCTCCTCCTCCTCCTCCTCCTCCTCCTCCTCCTCCGGGCAGCGCCGCTCCGGCCCCGCCGGCAGCTCCACGCGCAGCGCCCCGCGGCGGCGGCCGTTGCCTTCAGCGCCCCCCCTCGCCTCGCGCCGGCCGTTACCGCCCGAAGCTTCCCGAAGCCGCGCGTGCTCCCGCCGCGGCCTGGCACCCGTTGCTAGGCGACAGGGCAGGCGGTGGCGCCCCTGCTGACCACCCAGCCTCGCTCTCCCGCAGCACAGCGCCACCCCATGGGCCAGCGGCCCAACACCTCTGGGCGCGGCCAATGGCAAGCGCCCTGGCACCCGTTGCTAGGCGACAGGGCCGGCAGCCCCAGCCGGGCCCTGGGCCTCCTGCCCGTCCCGGCCCTTCGCAGCCCCGGGCTTCCACCTCAGCATCAGCAACGTTCCTGTCCACTCCCGGGAGCAAAACCATCAAGGAATCAACGGGGAATAACCTTGGTGAAACTCCGTAGTTGAGCGTGCGGAAATCTCTTCTTCCCTTGCTGTCCAGACGCAGCTTTGGTTCTGCGCAGGCAAAATACGCGTTGTGGCATCCACGACGGCACTGTCCCGTGGGTGCCCTATTTAAGAGGCCTGTTAATACCCAGTTACCGTGTGAGAGGAAAGAACACATACCCAGAAGCTGTCTGCTGATCTCTAAAACACCCCACCCATATATAGAAATGATCATCTTTGTTGAGCACTTTGAGGTCTGCCGATTACAAGCACAATACAAACGTTCAGCGTTTCACCGCTTCAGCAACTACTGTGAGTCCCTGAGCACTGACATGGGGAAAATACTATTCAAAACCCCCACTGATGTGCAGGGTTTGCTTCAGCTTTGTGCAGAACGGGATCTTCAGTTCTTCCAGAAACAGCTCTGGAAAGCTCCCACATTCGGGTATTTCCCTGTTTTTCATCTTTCACAACACAGACGTGCCCTTTGGCACTGCTGAGCTTAGAACAGCCCCCAGGGAAGCCTGGGAGCAAACCCCGGCTCTCCGAGGGGTTGCTGCAAAGAGCGGGGCCTTTCCTCAGGGCCGAATTTAACGGGGTGACTTTCTGGTAGGTTGGCCAGGAGTTACCACAGGCATGGTTTGGCAGGGAAGGGTGGCCAGAAGGGCTTAAGCCAAACTGGGAAAGGACGTACAACAAAGTGGAAATCATGGGTATTCTCCTCTTTTGAGGGCGCAAGCATAACCTGTGCTGAATCTTGCTCAGACCGAGGCTACTGTACCTGGAAGAGCTGGGTGGGGCTGGTTCCCCCCCTTCCAGCCTCCTGAGAGAGAGGCACAGGTCTGGCTCTGCAGCTGAGGGGTTTAGGGCATCGGCATCCCAGCAGGAAGACACAAAATGCATCACCCACCTCTCTCCCCTCCTCCTGACTGCTGGAGGTACCTTATGAGGACAGCAGGGAGGCCGGGCACTCAACTGTGAGGTCATCCGACATATGAATCACAGAATCACAGAATCACTAAGGTTGGAAGAGACCTGTAAGATCATCAAGTCCAACCATCAACCAACACCACCATGCCCACTAAAACATGTCCCACAATGCCACGTCCAAACGTTCCTTGAACACCTGTGACTCACTCTGATGTCAGGCATTTGTTTCTTGCCTGACCACCACAAAGGGAGAGGGAGCCCAGTTTGAGAACTGTGGCCCTCACTAAACACAGATGAGAACGGGCACAACAAAAGCTGCAGGAATCGTGAAAACATGCTCGCGCTGAACGCAGTCAGGCTCATTTCTGAAAAGGAAAGTGTGTCTGTGGTCCAAGAACGTGCACCAGCCCCACTGGCCCCGCACGGTTCAACCGTGTCCCCAGAGCAACACAGTTTGTCATGGCAGGATGGCGAAGAATTGATCATAAGAGAGAGGAGGAGCAAAGAAAAACTAAAAGAAACTGAAAAGTCATTAATTTAATTTCAAGATGAAATCATGTTATTTTAACTAGTGAGTTAAATTGCCATTCCTGCCCAGAAAAATACTTGAAAAAAGAAATTATCCAGTAGATCACGTGTATTCAGGCAACCACAACAAAAAAGGACAACAAAGAGGGGGCTGTGTGAAAGGAGCAACAAATCACTTTCCTTCTCTGACAGCGTAACAGCTTGTCAAGGGCAGGTACCTGGAGGTGGGCTCCAGAAAGCCTCCACACCCTTGCACCTCATGATCCTATATGCAGGCTAATGGAGGCTAGTCTCGACCCAAGTACGGACAGCTGATGGAAAACTGCTCCCAGAATCATGCCTGGGCTGAGGTCTCCTGATATTTCTCCGCTGACACAGTGTCCGTTTCTGAGGATCACCATTCAAGAAAGGTGCACGCCCATCAGAGGCACCTGGAGAAGGAGGATCAGGGTTTTGGGAAACATGGTTTCTGAAGAAGGATTAATCACAGGCTGAATGCACTTCTTGTTTAAGGTCGGGAAGAGAAGGCAGAAGAGAGCTGCATAAGGGCTTTAAATAAAAGGATGCTGCACAGGAACAGGGAAATTACTTCTCCCCATGCACTGTGTTGAGGACAAGGAGGAATGGGCTTGAAATGAAGCAAAGGAAATGCAGTTGAGCTGTTATGGAAGGAGAATTCAGAGGCAGTTTGAAAGAGATCTGTGGAATCATGAGTGAAGAGAAGGAGAGAAGAAGGAATTACAGTTTGCGCCTCAGAATGCAAGGAACAGAGAACTTTAAATGAAATTCACAGTTGGCAGATTGAAAAGAAACAAAGGGACATGGTTCTTCACACCTCATGCAGTTGAGCTGTGGAATGGAGGGCAGATGTTGTAGGTGCCAAAAGCAGGTAAATTTGCTTTTGTGGTTATGTATCTGACTGGGAGCGCCCCCCTACCCGCCCCCCCCGTGATAAAAAGGTCTTTCTACTTTCAAAGGAAAGGCTAGTAGCTCCTGAGAGCAGCTTAAAGAGCCATTCACAGGATACCCCCACAGGATACAGAGTGTTTTGCTTGGGGAAGGTTACGGTCACAGAAATCATCAGACCCTGTAAAAAACACCTCTGTGCAATGGGCTTGGGTCCTTTAGTCATGCTGACTGAACCACGGCTAGGTAGTTAACAATGTCAACTAGATGTATCTTCAGAAAGTTCATACAGTTTCATACTCTAAAGACTAATTGGTACAATAGTTAGGGAATGAGATTTTCCTAACAGTCTAAGAGGTTAGCCACTCAAACAGATTTAGGGGAGATCCCTGCCTTACTTCATGTAATATTTTTAAATGAGTCTTTCTCTTGTTTCTATCAGTTTCATTTTTCTCATCTTGATTTACATAAAAAGCCCAGCAGCTGTTATTCAATAATGCACATACTCTGTCCTATGCTGCTAAAAGGTGATCGAGGGCTAATTGAGTCTATATTAGCATTTGTGATAATAATTTGATATCTCCCTGTAGGGCTGTAATACTATCTGTGCTTTCATTAAAGGCTTTTTCTAATTCTCTTGACACATTTGCCATAGCCCTTTTTAGTTCTGCAACCCCTAACCATGGGATAAAAGCTGTTACAGACAGGTGGAACTTGGTGCCACGTTCTGTCAGAGGGCTGTAGCACTTTTTCCTGTAGATAGCAGTAGTGAGGAGCTACAGAGGCAGAAGGGATACTGGTTGTAACCTGTGTGGGTGGTGTTAATGCACTTAGAATACCCTTTTCAGCTCAGATGGAGGGTAAATCCTAGAATGCCCTTTCTCCACCTATCTAATGTTGCCCTGGTAGTTGTGCAAATAGGGTAGTAGAATCTTCAAATAAATCTGCATCATGTAAATTATTTCCTGTAAAAGGGTTAGCATGTGCCAGATTTAGTTGATTCGGTAAACCGGTGAGGTTTGGACCCAGAGTAGATGACTCTGAGCCTATAGGCCCGTAGTGGCAACCAGTTTTAACATTATCGTTAGTTTGATTATGGCTTCCTGCAGAATACCGAGTTACTCTATCTGCAAATATCCACATTGTCTCGGAGTCTGCAGGGCCTGATAAACTCCATCCAGGAAGAAATCTGCATTGTGATGGCTTATTAGAACAGGTTTTCTGTAAGGGCTTCTGGAGCATCTCCTTCCACGCTCAGTGGATGTGGTCTATAGGAAGAATCTGTGGAGGAATACCAATTGCCTTTAGGCATAGGAACAGGTCTATGGAACAGATCTAGCAACAAACCCTTCTTGGCAGAAGGGCGGTATGCTTCCTTTCTTCAGTGAAAATTCCTAACGTAGATGCCCGCCCTTGTACCACTGAGAATTCAGTGGGACAGATACCCAGGAGAGTTGATTTCTGGTAGAGGATGGGCTTTTAGTGCATATCCAACAGTGGGGCTTATTTGTTTCTGCTGCTGTAGTTTGGACTGTGGCTATGGCCAAGTTCTGGAATGAATAAGTATAATCCATATTCCACCACAGGCTTATAAGCAAGGCTACCATATTAAAACCTAGGCTTCCAACTCACTGTTAACAGGAAAAACAGACAGACACAAATAGCAAAAATAAGTACCCCTTGGATGTAAAATCGAAAAGGTTTCCTGACTCTGGAAGCCCAAAAGGCATTTAAAGATCTAAACCAAGCAGTCGTGGAAGCTCCCTCGTTAGCCCTGCCAGACTACACCAAGCCTGTTATACTGTATTTACAGGAGCAGAAAGGAATAGCTGGTTGCCCTAGAAACATCTGCAAGCCATAGCGTATTACTCAGCAGAACTAGCCCTCGTAATTCAAGGCTCCATTTCATGCGCGAGGGCTGTTGCAGCAGCAGCTGTGATGATTGAGAAAGCAAGAAATACTGTCCTGCGGCTCCTCCTAACGCTCATGGTTCGTTCCTTGCTTTTTAGTCCTCCTCTCCAGCGTTGAAGCAACTGTGGTTGTGCCACACTTGGGAAGTACGTTGGTTTATGGCACTAAACATAAACGGTCATTGGCTGCTTTGACTGAGCTCTCCATAAATGCCCCAAGATCCACTCAAACACCCTGAGACGTCCCCTCCCTTCGCTGGCCCTGCGGCGCGGGAGCTGAGCGAGTGAAGGCAAAGCCCACTGCATCTCCCCCAGGCTGTCTTGGCCTGGCTGGCTGCTGAGAGGAGGGGAGAGCGGGTGGTGACAGCCTGGGAGGTGACAGGAGGGACAGCGGGTGGTGACAGCCTGGGAGATGACAGGAGGGACGTTGGGCGGTGATGGGCCCAGGGCTGTTGGGAGAGCCACCACAGGCCCAGGGGCTGATGGGAGGTGACGCAGGGTGGTGAAGGCCCAGGCGGTGACAGGAGGGACACCACAGTCTCAGGGGGTGGCAGGACAGCGGGTGGTGACAGCCTGGGGGGTGACAGGAGGGACACTGGGCGGTGACAGGCCTGGGGGGTGACAGGACACCGGGCGGTGACAGGCTGGGGGACAGCAGGGACACCAGCGGCCCAGGGCGGTGACAGGCCCGGTGCTGACGGCTGGTGACGCCGACCGGTAACGGCTCTCCCCTGGGGGGTGCTCGGCGTTAGGATGAAGAGGGTGGGGCCGCCACGCCCACGTGACGCGGTCCTTTTGTCATAGTGTGCTGGGTTACGTGGGGCAGGGGGTGGGTGCGGTGTGCCTTTGCAGTGATGCGCTGTCGGCCGGGAAACCCTTCAGCGGAACGCTGGGGGGCCCCGAGTCGCCATGGCGAGCGGTCGGGCCTGGGAGTGCTGTATGTGGGAGAGAGAGCAGAGGCCGAGCCAGGGCCGCGGGGACCTCTCCCAGTTGTCTGCCTGCCCGACCCCGCTGCGAGGAGGAGCTTGATCTCAGCCTGCGCTGCTTGCCCTGATCCCCTCAGTGGGTTTTTCCCCGAGCCGCTGTGGGTCCTAACCTGGCGCAGAGGCCACGACGCCGTCTGCCGCAGTAGACGCCTTCATGGAGCCGGCACCGCCTGGCCCTGACCACGTTGTGCATCCATTACAAGTTCTCCCCCAAGCTGAACTATGACGCGGTCACCTTCGACGGCCTCCACATCTCCCTGTGCGACCTCAAGCGCCAGATCATGGGCCGCGAGAAGCTGAAGGCGGCCAACTGCCACCTGCAGATCACCAACGCCCAGACTACAGAAGGTGCGTGGGGGTGGCGGGCGCGGGGCCTCGGGCACCGCCCGGCTGGCGGCATCGCAGACCGCCCTGCGCTGGCTGCGTCTGCAGGAGCCGCGCTCTGCTCTTTGTGGCTCGTCCCCACGCAGCGTGAGTCAGCCTGGGGCCCATCCTGCTGGCGTGTGGGGGGCAAGGGGCTCCAGGGATTAAACGGTGTGGGAAGCCATAATGCGATTTGGCCACGATCAGTAGCTGTGACTTGTGTTGGGGGCCTCACAGAGCTGTTCTTTCGTAGCTGCTGCTCTGACAACTACCTTCAGATCCGTGTTTTAGAGACAGAGCTATGCGTAGAAGAATACATCATTGACGTGCAACAGGTAGTGCTTACAAACGTTTTGGTTTCCTGGAATTCTTCTAGGTAAAATGGTAAGGAAACGTGGGAGGATGCCTTGTAATAACAAACTTGCCAGATTTCTTTGAAATCTGGCAGAGAAAGCTGAAAGGGATAGAATAGATGGCTAATTTGAAGAAGAAAAGTGGTTTGAGTGACTTAATTTTGTCTTCAACTTGTTTTACCCCACTGCACTGGAAAAGTGGTTTTGTGGCTGTTGCAGAAAGTGCTCACTATCCCCATTTTGGGGCCATCTTGCACGTGAGTGTTCTCTGTATCTAAATTATCCTTTGGAATTTCATGTTAACGTAACTGCTTTTCTACACCAAAGACATTGCCATTCAGATGCTATTGAGCATCATTTTCTCATTGATTTCTAACCTTGTTTTTCTTTTCCTGGCACCACGTGTTAACCACCTCAGGGCAGTACTGAAGTTTTATGGCAGAACACTTGTGGTGAATACACATAAGAAATGTTCTTAGAGAAGTCATCAATTCTTCAGTATGAGGCAGCAGTCAAAGTAGCTGTTGTTTAAGTTGTCTGCCTCCATTCATTCGGTGAAATACTTCTTCCCCTTGACTCTTTCAAGCCTACTATTTTCTTGTAGAATAGGTAGCAAGTTTCAGACCCTTGTGTCTCTTCTGCTCTGGACTTTAATAGAACACCCAAATCTTCCTGTGCTCTTGTAAGCTTTCTGAGTTAATTGAATCCTTATTTTTAATCACAGGTCAGATTGACAGAAGCCCAGTAGCCACATACTGGCCATCACTGACACTAAAACAAGTGGCGTGCTGCTAGGGAATAGGAATCCACAATGTTGTTACCTCCAGCTTTGTTGAACATTTCTATTGGAGCTCTGCTTGGACACGTGTGAAAAGTAGCCTTGTTGAGCATGATGTCACTGCTCGCTTTGCAGATGTTGAGTCATGCGTTGAGGCAGAGTGATACTGCTTTGCAGGTCCTGGTAGTTGCCAGGGGATGTTGCTGCCTGCAGGGAACAGGTTCCTGGTGGGAGATGCCCGTTTAGTCTGAGAGCTGTTAGACTAAGCTGGCATCTGTTAAATTCAAACTGAGCAAACAAAAATTTCCAGGGACTTCAGGAATAGCGCTCCAGCTTTAGTCTTTTCCTATTAAAAAAAAAAAAAGTTAGCTTTTTAGCCTATGTTTTTTCCACTTCACCTTTAATAAAAGCTAAAGAGGGGAAATGCCCCTTTAGTTTGAGCCAGTTTTGCCCTGCTTGTGAAATCAAGCTCAAAACCCCCCCAAAACTTCTGTGATCCAAATTCTAGCCCTGCCAGTTTTGTTTCCATTTAAATGTAAAGCACTGAGCAGCTGAGAAGTGTGGTTGTTGATGGATTAAGCTCCAAGAAATAGGCAGCGGTGGCAGGCTCTCTTCTGTGTTCTGTCAGCCTGGAGCACTGGCAGCAGAGGTGCATCGTTTTTAGTTAACAGCTATGAAAGCGACGGCGTGGAGTTTTCATGCTTTAGCTAAGTGCCTGGTTTGTTGCAGGGCAAGCTAGTCAGGCTTTAGAATCTGGCTTACGCAGGTGAGACTTTGCTGTGGTTTGTTTTGCTCTGAAGTTCTATTGGTTTTGTAGCCTAATGGAAGCAAAAGCAACTTAAGCTAGATCAGGAGAGAACCTCGTGCATTAGCAGACTCTTCTTTAGTGACCTTTGAGACCATTTTGCTGTTGGCATTTAAACTATTGTAAAAAAAAGAGAAATATTTTGCTGCTTGTGTTTGATTATCAAACGTGAAGATTTCTTGAAATGTACTGTTAGCGTGTTGAGATGATAACGGCGCGATGTTACCTATAAAGTTTTGCTTTAATGTCTGTAAAGGGATTCTCTGAAGGGCTACGCAATTACATATTAATATACATTCTCATTAATTGACTAATGTTTTTGTCTGTATTTATGTTGTTTTCAGAATACCCACATGGTAATGCCCCGATTCCTAAGAGCTCGTCGGGAATTGTTAGAAGAATCCTTGCTGGAGGAGTTAAAGCTACCAGCAAAACCTATGTTCCGTAAGTATCCATAATGTACTGTATTCTTTGTTAGGGGTTTCAGTGTGTTAACTTTTTTGTGGCTATTAGTTTACAGAGGCATTCAGATCGTCTCTTTCTTGTTAAAGCTGCTGTTAATTTTTGTTGTCATGGGGTAGATTTTAACGTATCTGTCCCAAAGTAGACTGACATTTTTCAGCCTGCGGGGACATGGAGTTCCATCTCCAACAATGGTAACTTGTAAAATGAATCTGTTGGGTTTGTTCTTGGGGTTGATTGTTCTGAGAGCCAAGTTGCAGATCCTGTTTCCTCTCGGTGGAGAGATTCCTTATTATATGTGTTTGCTTTTATTGCTTTTATAGTAAAGACAGATTCGCATTGTAGTGTAAACTTATAATTTGTTCCCATCTCAGAAGAGTCCAAGTCTGAGTGTTTGACTATTTCTTGCATTTGGGGAAGGGGGGGCGGGATACGGCAGGTATTCGTATGCCCCAAATATGGGTGTTTTGCGTACCAGCTATAAAGACCAAGGGCTACCAGCTGGTGAACCATGCAAACAAGAAGTTCCATTCATAAGTGATTCCTGTTAGTTTCCTAAAGACAACGCCGGTTTCAGGCAAGAGAAAAAGAACAATATGCTAAAGTGGATTGCCTTTTGTGTGAGTATGATGAAGGAACAGTTAATCCTTTCCAAACTTGAAACTCAGTAAGCAGTGCAGCACCTTAGCAAATGTTAGGAGTTGTCTTTCTATGTCTGTTTTTACCCTAAGCTGATTATCTGTGCTCCAGGTTTTAATTCTGTGTTCCTGAGGTTTACAGAGGACAGAGAATCGGGTGTAGTGATTAAAATTACAGCTATTCAAATGCAATCCTGACTACAGGATTATGGCTGTCATTTACATATTCCTACAGTCCCATTCTGTAGCAGCTCCATTAGCGTTGTTTGAATGGCCATGTTTTCCAGCCACCTTAAAGATATGCCTCTTCACCACAATCAGTAGGTATTACTAGCTTGTGGTTTTGCCGTGCCTTTCTGATGTTGGTTCTCAAGAAATAAAGTAGACTGATGAGTTACAGTGTGTCTCGAACAAACAGTACAGCAGCATCCTGGTGCCCATGAAGCATCTGCAAGCAAAAACCCATGCATTTATGTGGCTCTGCATGTAAACTTTGGGCATATGACTGCAGTAGTTGCTGCAGTGCTTTCAGGCACTCCCTAGCAATTCTGGATGCCACAGCATGGTTCTTATAAACATGGCTTTGTTTGGGAGATTAATTGAAATATGTATGCTTAGTGCTGTCTTGTCAGTGCATCCTCCATTTCTGGTTGGATGGCACCCTCTCCTGCTGTTGTAATGCTGCCCTAAAAGGAGAGGATAGGTGCTGCTAGCATCAAAGATCAAAGAAATAGCTGGATGTGGGGATAAGGAAGGAATGGCACTGCTGTTCTAACGTTGAAAATTAACCAGGCAGATTAGCTTTCTATTCCTTCAGCTGAAAACATTGCAGAAACAACTGGTAGAGTGGTTAACATTTGGGGATGATGAATGTGGGCTGTAATGGTGGAGAGGCCTTCAAAATGCGTTACTCGCCTTGGAGTATGTTCTTCAAGGTCAATGGATGAAGAAACCATCGTGTGGCAATCTAAAGTGTTTCCTCGTACTTCCTCATCTTCAGGAGGTACGTGGCTGTAGCTGCGAGCCTGGTGGTGTTCTAGCAGTGGCAGGAAGCGTGAGCCTTTCTATTTGTACATAGGTCCATAGGAGCCTTTGAATTGCCTCTGCTCGTGGGATGCTTTGGATGATGTATGAATGGTTTGTTAACTGTATCAATGGTTGCATGTCCGATTCGTGATGAGCAGCATGCAAATAGAGATCAATGAGTATGTGGAAGCTCAGCAAGGTTTCAAATGTAATAGATATTTCCTAAGATATTGTAGCATTTTCAAGATTATCTTAAAGCACATGCTGGCAATTAAGACCTTTTGTGTTTTTGTCATGGGACTCCTAAATCGCACAAAATCCTAGGAACTGCTTTCAGGTGACATTTCTACTACTATTTTTAGCCAATATAGCATATGTAACGCATGTAGCATTTTGGCACTTTCATGGCTAAGTGCAGTCGATACCTGAACACAGTGCTTAGGCTTCCACAAAGAAACACTGTTCTAAAGACTCTGCTGCTGACATTGTTGTTATTTCTCTGTCAGATGACTGATTTTTTTCCCTTAAGTAAACTTGCACTTCAAAGGGTCTCGACTACCCCTGTTCTTTCTTAGAGACTAAAGTACTCTCTCTGGTACCTATTTGTAATACTGGGGATATACAGGTGGCTAAAGTTACCTTCATATGTTGATGGCTGATTATTTAAGAACACAAAACCGTGGTACAGACTTCATATTTTCGATACGTATGCAGCAGAGACAAAATATCTGAGGACTTTGTCTTGCACTGTTGTGTTCTACATCTGTAAGTCTTAGAGTAATTTGTGACAAAGGAGAAATGGGATTTTTGGGGGTTTTTTTAGTTGCACTGAATGTACGAAGAGAGAAGTATTTATGTATATGAATAAATTTCCACAGTCACCAGACTATCAGAACAGAATGTTTTGATGTTGAGGTTTTAGAATCTGTTTTCACTGCTTGATGTTGGGTACAAGTACTTTAGTTTAAGTTCTGATCACCTTTATTTCTTCTTCTAGAAGTCGAACTGAGCCAGTGAGTGGAACACCAAAAGCGGTATGTAAAAACACAATCTCAGAGTTTTTTCTACACGCTGCACTTAGATCTCAACAATGAAGCCTTGTATTAATTTTCCAAACATTAACTTAATGTATTTCCCAGTAAAACATAGTCTGTGTTGTAAATACCATGTAGTTGGTTCAGCAAAGGAAAAACTGAGTCATGCCATTGCACAGCTGTAAAGTGAATCTTGGTGCTTGTGCCTAGTAATGCATTGTATTTCATATCGAATATGCCAGAATATTTCCTGAATGACTTTGTGCTCTACGGATAACGTATGATCCTTTGTAGATCACGTAGGCTCAAGGTTTGCACAACTGAACATGGCACCACGTTCTACAGCTGTCTGCCTACAGCTAGTAATATGGATGTTGGTCTAGGTGGTTGTGTGCTCTTTGTTTCCTGCAATAAAAATTGATTGGAGTGTATTTTTTGCCATTTTGACATTGTATCACTTAGCTTTTGTTTTTAAATACTTTTTTTGCCTAATGGTTTTTGAGAATGTTATCAAAACCCACTGAGAATCCATGATTGTTAAACTTGGTACTGTTTCTTACTTTTGGCTTGGGGGTTCAAAGAAATACCCAAACAAACCTATCCCATACCTCTTGAGGGCAGTTCTGTGCAGCTAAATGATTCCTTCTGATGTCCTTAAATACTTGGGTCTTTGTTCCTAAGACTGTATCATTGAAGCGATATTGTTTGGGCCCCTCTGAGTACATAAATGCCTTTAATAGATTGCTGTGAATTTCAATATCGTTGCTACACAAAGTGGTATTCTGAAGGTCTGCCTTTGATCTTTCCACGTTACCTGACAAAGCAGTTTAGTTTAGTAGTTTGCCTGCAAATGAAAATGTCTAAAACCTGGTATACAAATTCTGGCACAAGGTTGGAGCCTGGTGCATTTGTGGGTCAAATCCCTGCCATTTTTCTTAACTTCTGCCTGCAGTCCATGTTTGGATCTGGGTGACTCGAGGGTTGGATGCTGCTTTAATTTCCCAAAGGTTAAGCCTTTTTTAGTATACCACCACTCTGAATTTACATTTGGAAAAGGGTTAGCATTTTTCTTCAGGTTTTAAAACGCTCTCATTCTGCTCCTAAGATATGACTAAGTAACACAAGGAAATACTTGACTGGTAATGGTCTCGATCTTGATTTGACACTTGGCTCGAAAACAGTGTGTAACTACACATTTCAAAATAGTGCCGAGAGGATAAAAATTACCATGTAGCGGTTTTGACTTTTCATCTTTATTTTAAGGATCTAGAATTGATGCTAGGAATTTTTTACACTATTGAACATTTAGAACTTCATGCTCTGAATTCAAGACCATATTCACCCATTAATCATATACGTGTTTTTATGATTGATTAGAACCCCCCAAATTTCCTTCGTTTGGCTAAAGAGTATTTTGATGATTCTAATGATTCACAGGTATTAGAACAGCATTACTGGAATCCGAGGAACATACATGCCCAGCGGGTAATCACACAGATGTTTCTCCTGATGTTTTAATCGCCAACCAGTTCCTATGCAAGGTAACACGATGACTTTTACGTCAACTGTAAGAAAAGGCTATTTGTAAAAAGCTGAAAGGGAAGAAAATATTAATATAAATCTCCTTCAGCAAGGCTGAGTTGAATAAGGCCAAATTCACTGTTCAAATACATTCTCTGTTGTTACAGAAGCTTACAGTTAAGAGACAACCTGGCAAGTTCAGCTCACACTTTTGTTTAACACGATTGCCTCACTTTTCAAGTTCAGAGCTAACACTGAAGTACTTTAAATACAGATACTCTGAGTTACCCACCATTAATATCAGAGTTTAATGTGATGTATTCATAGATCTGTATGTTGATTTATTTTAGGCTTGATAGCATTTACAACAATACACAAGGAATTTTACTCTGCAGGCTTTTTTTCATCTATCTACTGTGTTTCGTATTACATTTTGTCAATGTTTTTCTGCCTCTAGGCTGTGAACAACTTCAAAAATGGAACTGGCTACACAAAAAGGCTCCATAAGCTGATTCAGCAGCAAAAGCAGCAGCAGCCGCCACCGCCACCCCCTCCACCACCGGTCATGACTCTTACACCTCCTGCTGCTCTGGTGAGTGCCGCTGAACTTCCTAAATTTTCCTCTCTGTCAGTTAGCAGTTTGTTGGAAGAGAAGGTAAGTTTTATTTCCACATACGCAGTGCTTCATGTGTTTCAGCAGAGCTCATTGTCCCACTGTTTTCATTGGTTCACAGGGGAACAGGAAGGCCCGAGAGCGCTTTTCATGCGTCACTGGCCAAGAAGCACAGCGGAGCAACTTTTGGAAGGCAGAAAGTGTGCTTGTCATCGATACGTGTCAAGCTTTGGAAAATACCCCACGGTACCACACACCTCTTCTTCTGCTTCTGCTTCTGCTTCTTCACCTTTTCCTGCTTGTACTTGTACTGCTGCTTCTCCTTCTTCTTCCTCTGCTTCTACTTCTTCTTCTTCTTCCTCTGCTTCTTCTTCCACTTCTTCTGATTCTTCAGCTTCAGCTTCTTCTTCATCTTCTTCATCTCTATCTTCTCCTTTTCTGTCTTCATCTCTATCTTCTTCATCTCTATCTTCTTCATCTCTATCTTCTTCATCTCTATCTTCTCCTTCTCTGTCTTCTTCATCTCTGTCTTCTTCTCCTTCTCCTCTATCTTCTTCCACTTCTCTATCTTCTTATTCTTCTTCTTCTTCCACTTCTATTCTTCTTCTTCTTCTTCTTCCACTGCTCTTTCTTCTTCTTCTTCTTCTTCCCCTTCTCTTTCTTCTTCTTCTTCTTCTTCCCCTTCTCTTTCTTCTTCTTCTTCTTCCCCTTCTCTTTCTTCTTCTTCTTCTTCTTCTTCCACTTCTCTTTCTTCTTCCTCTTCTTCTTCTTCCACTTCACTTTCTTCTTCCTCTTCTTCTTCTTCCACTTCTCTTTCTTCTTCTTCTTCTTCTTCCACTTCTCTTTCTTCTTCTTCTTCTTCTTCTTCTTCCACTTCTCTTTCTTCTTCTTCTTCTTCTTCTTCCACTTCTCTTTCTTCTTCTTCTTCTTCTTCTTCCACTTCTCTTTCTTCTTCTTCTTCTTCTTCTTCCACTTCTCTTTCTTCTTCTTCTTCTTCTTCTTCCCCTTCTCTTTCTTCTTCTTCTTCTTCTTCCACTTCTCTTTCTTCTTCTTCTTCTTCTTCCACTTCTATTTCTTCTTCTTCTTCTTCTTCCACTTCTCTTTCTTCTTCTTCTTCTTCTTCCACTTCTCTTTCTTCTTCCACTTCTTCTTCTTCCACTTCTCTTTCTTCTTCTTCTTCCACTTCTCTTTCTTCTTCTTCTTCTTCTTTAACTTCTTCTTCTTCTTCTTCTTCCACTTCTTCTTCTTCTTCTTCTTCTTCTTCCACTTCTTCTTCTTCCACTTCTTCTTCTTCCACTTCTCTTTCTTCTTCTTCTTCTTCTTCCACTTCTTCTTCTTCTTCTTCTTCCACTTCTTCTTCTTCTTCCACTTCTTCTTCTTCTTCTTCCACTTCTCTTTCTTCTTCTTCTTCTTCTTCTTCCACTTCTCTTTCTTCTTCTTCTTCTTCTTCCACTTCTTCTTCTTCTTCCGCTTCTTTATCTTCTTCTTCCACTTCTTCCACTTCTTCTTCCACTTCTTCTTCTTCTTCCACTTCTTCTTCTTCCACTTCTTCTTCTTCTTCCACTTCTTCTTCTTCTTCCACTTCTTCTTCTTCTTCTTCTTCTTCTTCTTCTTCTTCTTCTTCTTCTTCTTCCACTTCTTCTTCTTCTTCTTCCACTTCTTCTTCCACTTCTTCTTATTCCACTTCTTCTTCTTCCACTGCTGCTTCTTCTTCTTCTTCCACTGCTTCTTCTTCTTCCACTTCTTCGTCTTCTTCTTCCACTTCTTCTTCTACTTCTTCCACTTCTTCATCTTCCACTTCTTCTTCTTCTTCCACTTCTTCTTCTTCCACTTCTTCTTCTTCTTCTTTTTCTTCCACTGCTTCTTCTTCTTCTTCTTCCACTTCTCCTCCTTCTTCCACTTCTTCTTCTTTTTCTTCTTCCACTTCTTCTTCTTCTCCTTCCACTTCTCTTTCTTCTTCTCCTTCCACTTCTCCTTCTTCTCCTCCCTCTCCTTCTTCTCCTTCCACTTCTCCTTCTTCTCCTTCTTCTCCTTCTCCTCCTTCTTCTCCTTCTCCTCCTCTTCCTCCTTCTTCTCCTTCTACTTCTCCTTCTCCTTCTTCTCCTTCTTCTCCTCCTTCTCCTCCTTCTTCTCCTCCTTCTTCTCCTCCTTCTCCTTCTTCTTCTCCTTCTCCTTCTTCTTCTTCTTCTCCGTCGTCTTCTTCTTCTCCTTCTTCTCCTTCTTCTCCTTCACCTCCTCCTCCTCCTCCTTCTTCTTCTTTTCTTCTTCTTCTTCTTCTTTTCTTCTTCTTTTCTTCTTCTTCTTTTCTTCTTCTTCTTTTCTTCTTCTTCTTCTTCTGCTTCTCTATGTTCTTCTTCTCATTCTTGTTCTTGTTCTTCATCTTCTACTTCTTCTCTATCTTCTTCTTCTTCTCTAAAAACTTCATCTTCTTCTTCTTAACATCTTCTTCTTATTCTCTAACTTCTTCTTCTTTTCCTCTATCTCCTTTTTCTTCTTCATATTCTTCACCTTCATTTTCTTCTCTTTCTTCTTCTTCTTCACTATCTTCTTCTTCTCTATCTTCTTCTTCTTATTCTCTATATTCTTCCTCTTCTTCTTCTTCCGCTTCTTTATCTTCTTCTTCTACTTCTTCTTCTTCTTCTCTTTGTTCTTCTTCATCTCTATCTTCTTCTCTATCTTCTTCGTCTTCTTCTCTATCTTCTTCTTCTCTTCTTCTTCTTCTTCATACTCGTCACCTTCATCTTCTCTATCTTCTTTTTCTTCTTCTTCTCTATCTTCTTTTTCTTCTTCTTCTCTATCTTCTTCTTCGTTTTCTCTATCTTCTTCTTCTTCTTCCGCTTCTCCTTCTTTTATTCTGCTGCTTCTCCTTCTCCTCCTCCTCCTCCTCCTTCTTCTTCTTCTTCTGTATCTTCTTCTTCTCTATCTTCTTCTTCTCTATCTTCTTCTTCTCTATCTTCATCATCAACTTCATCTTCTTCTCTTCTTATTTTCTATCTTCTTCTTCTTCTTCTTCTTCTTCTTCTTCTTCTTCTCTTCTTCTTATCTTCTCTATCTTCATCTTCTTCATCTTCTTCATCTCTATCTTCGTCTTCTGTATCTTCTTTTGCTTCTCCTTCTGCTTCTGTATCTTCTTCTTTTGCTTCTCCTTCGGCTTCTCTGTCTTCTTCTTCTTCTTCTTCTTCTTCTTCTTCTTCTTCTTCTTCTTCTTCTTCTTCTTCTTCTCTATCTTCTTCTATACCTTCTTATCTTCTTCTTCTTCTTCTTCTCTATCTTCTTCTATACCTTCTTATGTTCTTCTCTTCTTCTTCTTCTTCTTCATTTTCATCTTCTTCTTCTTCATTGTCATCTTCTTCATCTTCTTCTTCATCTTCTTCATCTTCTTCTTCATCTTCTTCATCTCTTATCTTCTCCTTCTCTATCTTCTTCTTCTTGTTCTCTATCTTCTTCTTCTCTTCTTCTTCTTCTTCTTCTTCTGCTTCTTCTCTATGTTCTTTATGTTCATCATCTCCTTCTCTATCTTCTTCTCAATCTTCTTCTTCTCTATCTTCTTTTTCTCTATCTTCTTCTAAATCTTCTCTATCCTCTTCTTCTCTGTCTTCTTCTCCTTCTTCTCTATCTTCTTCCACTTCTCTATCTTCTTCTTCTTCTTCTTCTTCTCTTTCTTCTTCTTCTGCTTTTGCTTCCTCCTCTGCTTCTTCTTCCACTTCTTCTTCCACTTCTTCTTCTTCTTCTTCTGATTCTGATTCTTCTTCTTCTTCTTCTTCTTCTTCTTCTTCTTCTTCTTCTTCTTCTTCTTCTTCTTCTTCTTCTTCTTCTTCTTCTTCTTCTTCTTCATCTTCTTCTTCTTCTTCTTCTGCTTCTTCCTCTGGTTCTTCTTCCACTTCTTCTGATTCTTCAGCTTCTTCTGAGTCTTCTTCCTGTGCTTCTGCTTCTTCTTCCTCTGCTTCTTCTTCCACTTCTTCTGATTCTTCAGCTTCTTCTTCTTCTTCTTCTTCTTCCTCTGCTTCTTCTTCCTCTGCTTCTGATTCTTCAGCTTCAGCTTCTTCTGAGTCTTCTGCTTCTTATTCTACTACTTCTGCTTCTTCTTCTGCATCTTTAGCTTCTTCTGCTTCTTATTCTTTTTCTGCTTCAGCTGCTTCTCCCTCTTCTGCTTCTGATTCTGCTTCTCCTTCTTCTGCTTCTGCTTCTTCTTCTTCTTCTTCTTCTTCTTCTCCTTGTGCTTCATCTGCTTCTGCTTCTTCTGTTTCTTCTGCTTCTACTTCTGCTTCTTCTGCTGCTGCTTCTTCTGCTTCTTATTGAACTTCTGCTTCTGTTTTTCCTTCTCCTTCTACCACTTCTGCTTCTTCTGCTTCTTCCTCTTCTTCTGCTTCTTCTGCTTCTTCTCCTTCTGCTTCTTCATCTTCTGCTTCTTCTGCTTCTTCTCCTTCTGCTTCTTCTGCTTCTTCTTCATCTTCTTAATCTCTATCTTCTTCTTCTCTCTCTTCTTCTTTTTCTTCTCTTTCTTCCTCCGCTTCTCTATCTTCTTCTTCTCCTTCCACTTCTCTATCTTCTTCTTCTTCTCCTTCTCCTTCTTCTTCTTCTCCTTCTTCTTCTCCTTCTCCTTCTTCTTCTCCTTCTTCATCTTCATCTTGTTCTTCTTCATCTTCTTCGTCTTCATCTTCTTCGTCTTCATCTTCTTCTGCTTCTTCTGCTTCTTCTCTATCTTCTTCTTCTCCATCTTCTACTTCTCTATCTTCTTCTTCAATTTCATCTTCTTCATCTTCATCTTTTTCCTCTTCTTCTTCTCTACTTTCTTCTTCTTCTTTTCTATCTTCTTCTTCTTCTTCATCTACTTCTTCTTCTCCTTCTTCTTCATCTTCTTCTTATTATTATTCTTATTCTTCTTCTTCTCTGTCTTCTTGTTCGTCTTCTCCTTCTTCGTCTTCCGCTTCTTCTCTATGTTCTTCATCTTCATCTTCTCCTTCTCTATCTTCTTTTTCTCGATCTTCTTCTTCTTCTTCTCTATCTTCCTTTTCTCTATCTTCTAAATGTTTTCTATCCTCTTCTTCTCTGTCTTCTTCTCCTTCTTCTCTATCTTCTTCCAATTCTCTATCTTCTTCTTCTTCTTCCGCTTCTTTATCTTCTTCTTCTACTTTTTCTTCCTTAACAACTTCTTCATCTTCTTCATCTTCTTCTTCTTCTCTATCTTCTTCTTCTCTGTCTTTTCTAACTTCTTATTCTTCATTTTCATCTTCTTCATCTTCATCTTCTCTATCTTCTTCTCTATCTTCTTTTCTATCTTCATCATTATCTTCTCCTCTTATTTTCTATCTTCTTCTTCTTCTCTTCTTCTCTTCTTCTTCTCTATCTTCTTATCTTCTTCTCTATCATCTTCTTCATCTCTGTCTTCTGTATCTTTCGCTTCTCTTCTTCTTCTGCTTCTCTATCTTCTTATTTTGCTTCTCTTCTGCTTCTCTATCTTCTTCTGCTTCTCTGTCTTCTTATGATCTTCTCTATCTTCTTCTTCATCTTCTTCTTTATCTTCTTCATCTTCTTCATCTTCTTCATCTCTATCTTCTTCTCTATCTTCATCTTCTTCATCTCTATCTTCTCCTTCTCTGTCTTCTTCATCTCTATCTTCTTCATCTCTGTCTTCTCCTTCTCTGTCTTCTCCTTCTCTGTCTTCTTCTCCTTCTCCTCTATCTTCTTCCACTTCTCTATCTTCTTATTCTTCTTCTTCTTCCACTTCTATTCTTCTTCTTCTTCTTTTCTTCCACTGCTCTTTCTTCTTCTTCTTCTTCTTCCCCTTCTCTTTCTTCTTCTTCTTCTTCTTCCCCTTCTCTTTCTTCTTCTTCTTCTTCCCCTTCTCTTTCTTCTTCTTCTTCTTCTTCTTCTTCTTCTTCTTCTTCTTCTTCTTCCACTTCTCTTTCTTCTTCCTCTTCTTCTTCTTCCACTTCTCTTTCTTCTTCCTCTTCTTCTTCTTCCACTTCTCTTTCTTCTTCTTCTTCTTCTTCCACTTCTCTTTCTTCTTCTTCTTCTTCTTCTTCTTCTTCCACTTCTCTTTCTTCTTCTTCTTCTTCTTCTTCTTCCACTTCTCTTTCTTCTTCTTCTTCTTCTTCTTCCACTTCTCTTTCTTCTTCTTCTTCTTCTTCTTCCACTTCTCTTTCTTCTTCTTCTTCTTCTTCTTCCACTTCTCTTTCTTCTTCTTCTTCTTCTTCCACTTCTATTTCTTCTTCTTCTTCTTCTTCCACTTCTCTTTCTTCTTCTTCTTCTTCTTCCACTTCTCTTTCTTCTTCCACTTCTTCTTCTTCCACTTCTCTTTCTTCTTCTTCTTCTTCCACTTCTCTTTCTTCTTCTTCTTCTTCTTTAACTTCTTCTTCTTCTTCTTCCACTTCTTCTTCTTCTTCTTCTTCCACTTCTTCTTCTTCCACTTCTTCTTCTTCCACTTCTCTTTCTTCTTCTTCTTCTTCTTCTTCTTCTTCTTCTTCTTCTTCTTCCACTTCTTCTTCTTCTTCCACTTCTTCTTCTTCTTCTTCCACTTCTCTTTCTTCTTCTTCTTCTTCCACTTCTCTTTCTTCTTCTTCTTCTTCTTCCACTTCTTCTTCTTCTTCCGCTTCTTTATCTTCTTCTTCCACTTCTTCCACTTCTTCTTCCACTTCTTCTTCTTCTTCCACTTCTTCTTCTTCCACTTCTTCTTCTTCTTCCACTTCTTCTTCTTCCTCTTCTTCTTCTTCTTCTTCTTCTTCTTCTTCTTCTTCTTCTTCTTCTTCTTCTTCTTCTTCTTCTTCCACTTCTTCTTCTTCTTCTTCTTCCACTTCTTCTTCTTCTTCTTCCACTTCTTCTTCCACTTCTTCTTATTCCACTTCTTCTTCTTCCACTGCTGCTTCTTCTTCTTCTTCCACTGCTTCTTCTTCTTCCACTTCTTTGTCTTCTTCTTCCACTTCTTCTTCTTCTTCCACTTCTTCATCTTCCACTTCTTCTTCTTCTTCCACTTCTTCTTCTTCCACTTCTTCTTCTTCTTCTTTTTCTTCCACTGCTTCTTCTTCTTCTTCTTCCACTTCTCCTCCTTCTTCCACTTCTTCTTCTTTTTCTTCTTCCACTTCTTCTTCTTCTCCTTCCTCTCCTTCCACTTCTCTTTCTTCTTCTCCTTCCACTTCTCCTTCTTCTCCTCCCTCTCCTTCTTCTCCTTCCACTTCTCCTTCTTCTCCTTCTTCTCCTTCTCCTCCTTCTTCTCCTTCTCCTCCTCTTCCTCCTTCTTCTCCTTCTACTTCTCCTTCTCCTTCTTCTCCTTCTTCTCCTCCTTCTCCTCCTTCTTCTCCTCCTTCTTCTCCTCCTTCTCCTTCTTCTTCTCCTTCTCCTTCTTCTTCTTCTTCTCCTTCGTCTTCTTCTTCTCCTTCTTCTCCTTCTTCTCCTTCACCTCCTCCTCCTCCTCCTTCTTCTTCTTTTCTTCTTCTTCTTCTTCTTTTCTTCTTCTTTTCTTCTTCTTCTTTTCTTCTTCTTCTTTTCTTCTTCTTCTTTTCTTCTTCTTCTTCTTCTGCTTCTCTATGTTCTTCTTCTCATTCTTGTTCTTGTTCTTCGTCTTCTACTTCTTCTCTATCTTCTTCTTCTTCTCTAAAAACTTCATCTTCTTCTTCTTAACATCTTCTTCTTATTCTCTAACTTCTTCTTCTTTTCCTCTATCTCCTTTTTCTTCTTCATATTCTTCACCTTCATTTTCTTCTCTTTCTTCTTCTTCTTCACTATCTTCTTCTTCTCTATCTTCTTCTTCTTATTCTCTATATTCTTTCTCTTCTTCTTCTTCCGCTTCTTTATCTTCTTCTTCTACTTTTTCTTCTTCTTCTCTTTGTTCTTCTTCATCTCTATCTTCTTCTCTATCTTCTTCGTCTTCTTCTCTATCTTCTTCTTCTCTTCTTCTTCTTCATACTCGTCACCTTCATCTTCTCTATCTTCTTTTTCTTCTTCTTCTCTATCTTCTTTTTCTTCTTCTTCTCTATCTTCTTCTTCGTTTTCTCTATCTTCTTCTTCTTCTTCCGCTTCTCCTTCTTTTATTCTGCTGCTTCTCCTTCTCCTCCTCCTCCTCCTCCTTCTTCTTCTTCTTCTGTATCTTCTTCTTCTCTATCTTCTTCTTCTCTATCTTCTTCTTCTCTATCTTCATCATCAACTTCATCTTCTTCTCTTCTTATTTTCTATCTTCTTCTTCTTCTTCTTCTTCTTCTTCTTCTTCTTCTTCTTCTTCTTCTTCTTCTTCTTCTTCTTCTCTTCTTCTTATCTTCTCTATCTTCATCTTCTTCTTCATCTTCTTCATCTCTATCTTCGTCTTCTGTATCTTCTTCTTTTGCTTCTCCTTCTGCTTCTGTATCTTCTTCTTTTGCTTCTCCTTCTGCTTCTCTGTCTTCTTCTTCTTCTTCTTCTTCTTCTTCTTCTTCTTCTTCTTCTTCTTCTTCTTCTTCTTCTTCTTCTCTATCTTCTTCTATACCTTCTTATGTTCTTCTCTTCTTCTTCTTCTTCTTCTTCATTTTCATCTTCTTCTTCTTCATTTTCATCTTCTTCATCTTCTTCTTCATCTTCTTCATCTCTTATCTTCTCCTTCTCTATCTTCTTCTTCTTGTTCTCTATCTTCTTCTTCTCTTCTTCTTCTTCTTCTTCTTCTGCTTCTTCTCTATGTTCTTTATGTTCATCATCTCCTTCTCTATCTTCTTCTCAATCTTCTTCTTCTCTATCTTCTTTTTCTCTATCTTCTTCTAAATCTTCTCTATCCTCTTCTTCTCTGTCTTCTTCTCCTTCTTCTCTATCTTCTTCCACTTCTCTATCTTCTTCTTCTTCTTCTTCTTCTCTTTCTTCTTCTTCTGCTTCTGCTTCCTCCTCTGCTTCTTCTTCCACTTCTTCTTCTTCTTCTTCTTCTTCTTCTTCTTCTTCTGATTCTGATTCTTCTTCTTCTTCTTCTTCTTCTTCTTCTTCTTCTTCTTCTTCTTCTTCTTCTTCTTCTTCTTCTTCATCTTCTTCTTCTTCTTCTTCTTCTGCTTCTTCCTCTGGTTCTTCTTCCACTTCTTCTGATTCTTCAGGTTCTTCTGAGTCTTCTTCCTGTGCTTCTGCTTCTTCTTCCTCTGCTTCTTCTTCCACTTCTTCTGATTCTTCAGCTTCTTCTTCTTCTTCTTCTTCTTCCTCTGCTTCTTCTTCCTCTGCTTCTGATTCTTCAGCTTCAGCTTCTTCTGAGTCTTCTGCTTCTTATTCTACTACTTCTGCTTCTTCTTCTGCATCTTTAGCTTCTTCTGCTTCTTATTCTTTTTCTGCTTCAGCTGCTTCTCCCTCTTCTGCTTCTGATTCTGCTTCTCCTTCTTCTGCTTCTGCTTCTTCTTCTTCTTCTTCTTCTTCTTCTCCTTGTGCTTCATCTGCTTCTGCTTCTTCTGTTTCTTCTGCTTCTACTTCTGCTTCTTCTGCTGCTGCTTCTTCTGCTTCTTATTGAACTTCTGCTTCTGTTTTTCCTTCTCCTTCTACCACTTCTGCTTCTTCTGCTTCTTCCTCTTCTTCTGCTTCTTCTGCTTCTTCTCCTTCTGCTTCTTCATCTTCTGCTTCTTCTGCTTCTTCTCCTTCTGCTTCTTCTGCTTCTTCTTCATCTTCTTAATCTCTATCTTCTTCTTCTCTCTCTTCTTCTTTTTCTTCTCTTTCTTCCTCCGCTTCTCTATCTTCTTCTTCTCCTTCCACTTCTCTATCTTCTTCTTCTTCTCCTTCTCCTTCTTCTTCTTCTCCTTCTTCTTCTCCTTCTCCTTCTTCTTCTCCTTCTTCATCTTCATCTTGTTCTTCTTCATCTTCTTCGTCTTCATCTTCTTCGTCTTCATCTTCTTCTGCTTCTTCTGCTTCTTCTCTATCTTCTTCTTCTCCATCTTCTACTTCTCTATCTTCTTCTTCAATTTCATCTTCTTCATCTTCATCTTTTTCCTCTTCTTCTTCTCTACTTTCTTCTTCTTCTTTTCTATCTTCTTCTTCTTCTTCATCTACTTCTTCTTCTCCTTCTTCTTCATCTTCTTCTTATTATTATTCTTATTCTTCTTCTTCTCTGTCTTCTTGTTCGTCTTCTCCTTCTTCGTCTTCCGCTTCTTCTCTATGTTCTTCATCTTCATCTTCTCCTTCTCTATCTTCTTTTTCTCGATCTTCTTCTTCTTCTTCTCTATCTTCCTTTTCTCTATCTTCTAAATGTTTTCTATCCTCTTCTTCTCTGTCTTCTTCTCCTTCTTCTCTATCTTCTTCCAATTCTCTATCTTCTTCTTCTTCTTCCGCTTCTTTATCTTCTTCTTCTACTTTTTCTTCCTTAACAACTTCTTCATCTTCTTCATCTTCTTCTTCTTCTCTATCTTCTTCTTCTCTGTCTTTTCTAACTTCTTATTCTTCATTTTCATCTTCTTCATCTTCATCTTCTCTATCTTCTTCTCTATCTTCTTTTCTATCTTCATCATTATCTTCTCCTCTTATTTTCTATCTTCTTCTTCTCTTCTTCTCTTCTTCTTCTCTATCTTCTTATCTTCTTCTCTATCATCATCTTCATCTCTGTCTTCTGTATCTTTCGCTTCTCTTCTTCTTCTGCTTCTCTATCTTCTTATTTTGCTTCTCTTCTGCTTCTCTATCTTCTTCTGCTTCTCTGTCTTCTTATGATCTTCTCTATCTTCTTCTTCATCTTCTTCTTTATCTTCTTCATCTTCTTCATCTTCTTCATCTCTATCTTCTTCTCTATCTTCATCTTCTTCATCTCTATCTTCTTCTTCTCTATCTTCTTCTTCTTCATCTCTATCTTCTTCTTCTCTGTCTTCTTCTTCTTCTTCTCTATCTTCTTCTTCTTCTTCCGCTTCTCTATCTTCTTCTTCTACTTCTTCTTTAACAACTTCTTCTTCTTCATCTTCTTCTTCTTCTTCTTCTTCTTCTTCTTCTCTATCTTCTTCTTCTCTATCTTTTCTAAATTCTTCTTCTTCATTTTCATCTTCTTCATCTTCTGTTCTCTTCTTCTCTATCTTCTTATTTTCTTCTCTATCTTCTTTATTTTCATCTTCTTCATCTTCATCTTCTTCATCTCTATCTTCTTCATCTGCTTCATCTCTATCTTCTTCTGTATCTTCTTTCGCTTCTCTTCTGCTTCTCTATCTTCTTTCGCTTCTCTATTTTCTTATGTTCTTCTCTGTCTTCTTCTTTATCTTCTTCTTCATCTCTATCTTCTTCTTCTCTATCTTCTTCTTCTCTATCTTCTTCTTCTTCTTCCGCTTCTCTGTCTTCTTATTCTTCTTCTCTATCTTCTTCTTCTTCTTCCGCTTCTCTATCATCTTCTTCTTCTCTTTCTTCTTCTTCTTCTCTTTCTTCTTCTTCTTCTTCTTCTTCTTCTTCTTCTTCTTCTTCTTCTTCTTCTTCTTCTTCTTCTTCTCTTTCTTCTTCTTTTTCTCTATCTTCTTTTTCTTCTTCTGTAACTTCTTCTTCTGTAACTTCTTCTTCTTCGTCTTCTCTAACTTCTTCTTCTTCGTCTTCTCTGTCTTCTTCTTCTACATCCTCCCTATCTTCTTCTTCTTCTACTTCTTCATCTTTATCTTCTCCTTCTCTATCTTCTTCTTCCTCTCTATCTTCTTCTTCTTCCTCCTATCTTCTCTATCTTTGTATTCTTCTTCCCTATCTTCTTCTTCTCTATCATCTTCTTCTTCTCTTTCTTCTTCTTCTTCTTCTTCTTCTTCTGCTTCTTCTTCTGCTTCTTCTTCTGCTTCGTCTTATTCACCTCTATCATCTTCTTCTATATCTTCTTCTCTGTCTTCTTCTTCTATATCTTTTTCTTATTATTCTCTATCGTCTTCTTCTTCTTTTGTCTATCTTCTTCTTTTTCTTTTTCTTCATCTTCTTCTCTACCTTCTTTTTCTTCTTCTTCTCTAACTTCTTCTTCTTCTTCTCTAACTTTTTCTTCTTCTTCTCTATCTTCTTTTCTTCATATTCTTCATCTTCTCTATCTTCTTCTTCACTACCTTCTTCTTCTCTATCTTCTTATTATTATTCTCTATCTTCTTGTTCTTGTTCTTCTTCTTCTTCTTCATCTTATTCACCTCTATCTTCTTCTTCTATATCTTCTTCTTCTCTATCTTCTTCTTCTATATCTTCTTCTTCTATATCTTCTCCTATTCTATCTTCTTCTTCTTCTTCACTATCTTCTTCTCTATCTTCTTATTATTCTCTATCTTCTTCTTCTTCTTTTGTCTGTCTTCTTCTTTTTCTTCTTCTTCTTCTTCATCTTCTTCTCTATCTTCTACTTTTTCTCTAACTTTTTCTTCTCTAACTTCTTCTTCTTCTTCTTCTCTAACTTCTTCTTCTCTATCTTCTTCTTCTTCTTCCGCTTCTCTATCTTCTTCTTTTTCTTCCGCTTCTCTATGTTCTTCTTCTTCTCGTTCTTCTTCTTCTCTATCTTCTTCTTCTTCTCTAACTTCTTCTTCGTCTTCTCTATCTTCTTCTTCTTCTTCATATTCTTCACCTTCATTATCTTCTCTATCTTCTTCGTTTTATTCTTCTTCTCTATCTTCTACTTCTTCTTCTTCTTATCTTCTTCTTTTTCCTCTTTCGCTTCTCCTTCTTTGTCTTCTGCCGCTTCTACTTCTTCTTCTTTTTCCGCTTTTGCTTCTTCTTGTTCTTCCGCTTTTCCTCCTTCTTCTTCTGCTTCTTCTTCTTCATCTCCATCTTCTTCATCTCTAACTTCTTCTTCTTCTTCTTCTCTAACTTTTTCTTCTTCTCTATCTTCTTCTTCTTCTTCATATTCTTCATCTTCTTCTGTATCTTCTTCTTCTTCACTACCTTCTTCTTCTTCTCTATCTTCTTCTTCTTCTTCTCATTCTTCTTCTTCTTCTTCTTCCCATACTTCTTCTTCTTCTTCTTCATCTTGTTCTTCTTCTTCTTCTGCTTCTTCTCTATCTTCTTCTCCATCTTCTACTTCTCTATCGTCTTCTTCTTTAATTTCATATTCTTCATCTTCATCATTTTCATCTTCTTCTTCTTCATCTTCTTCTTCTTCTCCTTCATCTTCTTCTTCATCTTCTTCTTCTCTATCTTCGTCTTCTTCTCCTTCTTCATCTTCTTCTTCATCTTCTACTTCTCTATCTTCTTCTCCTTCTTCATCTTCTTCTTCATCTTCTACTTCTCTATCTTCTTCTCCTTCTTCATCTTCTTCTTCATCTTCTACTTCTCTATCTTCTTCTCCTTCATCTTCTTCTTCTCTATCTTCTTCTTCTTCTCCTTCTTCATATTCTTCTTCATCTTCTTCTTCTCTATCTTCTTGTTTTCTATCTTCTCTGTTTTCTTCTTCTTCTCCTTCTTCTTCTTCTTCTTCTCCTTCTTCTTCTTCTTCTTCTCCTCCTTCTTCTTCTCTATGTTCTTCATCTTCATCATCTCCTTCTCTATCTTCTTCTTGATCTTCTTCTTCTTTGTTTTCTCTATCTTCTTCTAAGTCTTCTCTATCCTCTTCTTCTCTGTCTTCTTCTCCTTCTCTATCTTCTTCCACTTCTCTATCTACTTCTTCTTCTTCTTCTTCCACTTCTCTATCTTGTTCTACTTCTTCTTTTTTAACAACTTCTTCTTCTTCTTCTTCTTCATCTTCATCTTCTTCTCTATCTTCTTCTTCTTCTTCTCTATCTTTTCTAACTTCTTCTTCTTCATTTTCATCTTCTTCCTCTACATCTTCTCTATCTTCTTCTTCTCTGTCTTCTTATATTCTGTCTCCATCATCAGCTTCATCTTCTCTTCTTATTTTCTATCTTATTCTTCTTCTTCTTCTCTTCTTCTGTACTTATCTTCTTCTCTATCTTCGTCGTCTTCTTCATCTCCATCTCTATCTTCTTCATCTTCTTCAACTCTATCTTCCTCTTCTGTATCTTCTTCTTTCGCTTCTCCTTCTTCTGCTTCTATATCTTCTTCTTGTTCTTCATTTTCA